>NW_006239045.1:197364-229592 GCF_000226075.1 Solanum tuberosum
AAGCAAGACCCAATAGATAATCTAACCCATATTCACAAAATCACACCCCAAGAATTGCGGTTTTAACTACACATGTAAAAGAGATAGAAATTTATACCAAAATGAGTTTGCATTCAAATGGGTATGAAGATTTAAGTCTCAAAACAAGCAAAGAGTGAAGAATCTACAAAACCCAAGTCCAAATTCTTGGAGTTGAAACCCTTTGAATCTTCAAGTTCTTCAAAACCCTCTCCAAACTTAGCACTCAAAATTCCATGTTAAAAATTATATATTAAAAATCTGATATTAAGCTACAACTCTCAATGAGTATTTATTGTTTTTAAAGATTTGTGCTGCAGCGGATCACTCGGCGACATTAGTCAGAATCGTCGATCAACTCGGCGATTCACCCTTTGGTATAGTTCATCGCTGTCTTGCGTTAGCCTTCAACATCGTCGTATTTTGGATCATTTGGAGACATAGTACTGCTTCACGAAACTGCTCGGCGACACGCCCACTGCTCCTTTTCACCGCCGATTTGATCCTTTCTTTTAGGGCTCAACACACTGGAACAAATGGCGAGGTGAGATCATTTGGCGACACTCTGAATGGCTTCGGTGATCCGCAAATCTTTATTTCTCCGTTCTTTCAGCTTTCTTTGTTCCTTTTTGCTCAATTGTGTCCATGCCTTTGTCTCCAAGTCTAAATACCTGAATCTTAGGGTATTTTATCAGTTGTTTTAGACAAAACATGCATTTGAGGACACTAAACCTATTAAAACCTAGCCCCAAATGAGTCCAATTTGTGGACTCATCAACGACCACATATATACCATTTGTAGAATTCTCACGTCTAGGACTAGAGAAATCAAGGATTGTATTGATAATTAAAAATGTTGAGTATATGCTCCTTATATAGGTAGATTATTGTAAAGTCCTAAGTTAACTTCACTTACTACAATACCTATTACTATTATAATAATAAAGCAATTATAAATAATATAATCCTAGTCATAATCTAATCCTAGTTGACTTCAGCTAGTACAATAAGTAGCAGCCTAGTCAATATAAGTGACATAAACCTAGAGTGACTCTAAATTTGTTGTACATGTTGATTGGACCAGGTTGTTCAACCTGTTCCATGTCTCCAGTTTCCTTTATCTTCAACACTTCCCCTCAAGTTAGAGAGTGAAGGAACGGTTACTACTAGCTTGCTTTGAAAATTTAGCAAAAACTTGTTTTGTCAATGCTTCGATATGAATGCGATGTCAAGTCGTTGCTTGTGATAGTTTATGTGTAGATTGATACGAGTAGTCCCACCTGTAAAAACACTTAAGAAAAAGCAATATGGTTATTCTTACCACATATTTGACAAGACTTAGTATTGATCCTCTCCTTATTTTCACTGAGGAACTTTGATTGTTTGGAGAACCTGGTCCATATTGGCTGTTCTGAAAACCTGTTCCTTGTCCAGCAGGCTTGAAACTTCTGTCTCTGGAGTTGAAGTTATTGTTTTCTCTTCCCCTGCCCCTTTGGGCAAAGAACCATGTTATGGTTTTGTTGTGGCACCTCTTCTTCATCTTCCCTTATGTCAAAACCCCCGAGAGTATTAATAAATTGATTAAGGGTGGGATATGGTGCCTTATCTAACATAATAGTCCTAAAGGTCTTGTATTTGAGACCTAAACTTTTAGCAAAATTGATTACTTTTCTATCTTCATCCACAAGTTTGTGAATGGATACAAGGCCATCACATATGCCATTGAATTCCTTGATGCATTCATGTTACGCCCCGAGGCTACCCCCTTGACGTAAACATGGGACCTAGGATCACGAGTGAACCCAAGCTAACTCTGAAGCTGGAATATCATAAGCATACTAAAAACAATTGAATAAAGAGATACTATAGGAAGCTAAAAGAAGAGATAACTGAACGATGGGGAATACCTAATACTGATCTGAGTTTAGATATAACTTCTAAGAGTTTAATGATATTGAACATTCACTCAAAACTAAAGCTGAATCTAATGCTATGTCTGAAAAGGCCTTTACTGACTAGAGTTGCTGGGACATGCCCCAATTAACTCTAGCAAAACTGAAATAAAAGATTGAAATAGAAAATATGTCTATTGTCCGCGAAGTATGAGGACTCACCACTGAAGCTGCTGAATATGGATCGGGAACCGATGTATGCGTGATCTGGATGCTGAGGACCTGAACCTACATCATGAAAGGATGTAGCATAGAGTATGCGTTAGTACTTGGAATGTACTGAGCATGCAGGATATGGATAATAGTTGAACAAACATATAAGCTAAACAAAACCTAACTGAGTAATGACATAATCTGAACAGAATAATAATAATACTGAAATATACTGAAATGAACTAAACTGAATGCAATGACCAAGTATTGATTATTAACATAACATGCTGAGACTGAATACTGAAGTCTAACTGAAAACCTGGTCAAATGCACTAGAGTTTGGCTGTGGGAGCTACTATTAACCGACATAAAACCAACGTGAGCTAAACGTGGAGTCCGATATATACGCCCCATCGAGAGGACCCAATATACCTTGACAGTGATATAAAGGCATGACTAGCGTGATCACTAACTATGATGCCCAACAAAGGGGACTTATACCTACGGGGTCACGTAGTTCTGGGACTATGAGGGTACGATGAACGCCCAACTCGATGCTAAGTCTACTCCCAACTAAATATGTATATGACTGAAATGTACTGAAATACTGAATAACTCAAAATACTGACATGCAATCTGAGAATGCAACATTTATAAATTGATAATGTGGCATTCGATATCTGGAGCATGATTATCTCTTTAACTTACCTAACAAGCATAATTCATGAACTAAGAGAATTCATACAAACTAGGGTTTTGAGTTTCATACAAGGAATTAAGCAACGTCTCCAAGAAAACATGATATTTCGATTAAGAGTATTATAACAGCTAAATCACAACAATTCTCCAAGGTTTTACAAATGTTAGGTCTAAACAAGCTATGTAGAATCAAGAAACTGACTGAATTCTAGGGACCTAGTGGATGAAAGGAATCCACTAGTGAAATCTCACGTACCTGGAGACGAATTTCATGGAGAAATCTTTCGATTTCGGGGCTGAAACTGAAGAAACTCTTCTGCTAGTTCTTGAGAGGTTATCGCTTCTTTCTTCTCCTTTTTGCTCTAAGTTTGATGATTTTTGGGAGAATAATCGTTCTGGGTAAGTTCTGACTAAGTTACTAGGCTTGAACTGGTTAAAACGACGTAGTTTAAGTGTCCTATGCATATGGGAAAAGACCAAAACGACCCCAACTTAAAATCTGACGGGGGCCTTTCACGGACCCTATGACGGACAGTCAAAGGGACCACGGCCCGTCAAGTGTGTCTTGGTCTGCGGGCCAGTGACTACTGGTTGAGGACCCTTCCCTCTACGGTCCACTTCACGGACTGTGTGAAGGATCAAGGACTTATAATTTTTACAATTTTTAAAGTTCAAAATTGAAAATTAATTCTATAACTTTTAAAAAATTGAAGTTCTATAATAAAGTTAATACTGACCTATTTGATTTAATTTTTTTTATAGAATTAAGTACAAACTATTTTAAAAGCTTGGTCACCTTTTTTTTAAAAGAAAAAAAAACTACTTTAAAAGCTATGAAGAAAAACTTACAAAAATTTCAAAAGAGTATAAATTATATATAGCTTTAATAAAGTTATTAAGTTAATAAATATTTTTAAAAAACTTACAAAAATTTCAAAAGAGTATAAATATATATATCTTTAATAAAGTTATTAAGTTAATAAACATTTTTTAAAAAGGTAATATATAGAAAAACATTTTAAAAAATCGGTTTGAACCAGAATCAAAACTGATTCGACCCAGTTCCACATCGTTATATATTGGACCAGGGCAGAATCAACAAAAAAATTTGTTGGACTCGATTCCAACAACAGAACCGGTTTTCGTGAATCTGGTTCTATTCCTATTCCCAAAAAAAATAAAATGATCCAGTGGTCCGATACCCGGTCCATTGTCAGCCCTACCCTTAGACCCGAGGTTCATTTTTTTATTTTTATACAAATGAATAGGGTCAAAGAATATGTGGATGGTGTAAGCACGTTATCCATTTCCACACAACACTTTAAGATGCACAAAAATTAAATGAAAAAATGTGTGTCCTTTTTGAAGCAGGAAAAAATGGCTAATGTTTCCATTTGTTGCTGCTTTGCCAATTCTTCAATTACTCCAACAATTTCACAATTCAATACAGTAAATTTGAGAGGCCAGAGATTTATTACTTCCGCTGCAAAGTCTGGAGGCTTTTCACTTAAATCAGTGAGTCACTAATTTTCTTCTAATCACTTGTTCACTTACATAGTTAACTTTAATAATAATAATAATAATTGCATACTCAATTTTGAAGATTAGAGGTAAGATGTTGGCATAATAGATAAATGTCCGCTTTAATTTGGCTTCCGCTTGCATTTATACCTTCAAATTTTGGGTGTATAAATTAGTTAAGCAAATAAATATATGCGTCTTATTTGCATCCTATGTGTCGTTCAATGTATATTATGTCATGTAGAATATGTGTATCTACTTGTGCACATCTAAAGTAATGTCATCTGATGTCAAGTTAAAGGGTTTGTCTTTATGTATTGTGCCTAAGACATATGTGGTGACCATAATATAATATATTATAAAAGTCTACCTTGAGTGTATATGGATGAGTAAACTAGTAGTTTTTATTTTGTTTGTAGAGGAGTTCTATAATTAGTTGCAAAATATTATTGTTGGAGTTATTAAATGTTAAGATGTATATTAATTATGGATATTTTAGATTGGGAATAGGTGCGAAGGATGCGAAGGTAAAGGTGCAATAGAGTGTCCCGGATGCAAGGTACGTATTTCTATCTAATTAACACTAGGGATCCCTTAACACTAACATATTTTGGATAATTAAGCCTAGATCTGGCAAGTTAAAAATATTGTTTTAATTTTTTTTTAAATACTTATTTTAGAAATTTGAGGTGTTTGATGAGAGTTTTTTTTATTTGTTATTATTATTATTAAAAAAGTACTTTTGAGTGTTTTTCAAAAAACTGAAATTAATTACGAGCTTTGTAATTAATCTTTCGTTAAATTGCTTGTAACTAATAATTTTTTTGACGATATGTCACTAAATAAAATTAGCAATATTTTTTTGTTATTTAACTACGAATTTATCAGTCGTTAATTTCTATTTCGTTTAATTGTGATAAATCCTCTGCATTACACTGGTAAAATGATGAAAAAAGAAAAAAACTTATTCAAGTCTTAATTGAAAGAGCTAAAAGAAGGCCTAAATCATTCATTAATTATCTTTGTTTGCTTCTATCTTGGTCCAGGGAACGGGAAAGAATAAGAAGAATGGGAACATATTTGAAAGATGGAAGTAAGTTTTTCCTTTCAAAAAATAAAATCTCTACCAAATTTTGTTAAACTTAAAAACTTACATAAACTTTGTAGGTGTTTTGATTGCCAAGGGTTTGGGTTGAAGAGTTGTCCAGTTTGTGGAAAAGGAGGACTTACTCCAGAACAACGCGGCGAAAGATAGTAGACACGTGGATTCAATTCTTAATATCTCTTTCTTTTTTATATTTGGCGAAATGGTCTGGTGGACCATTGTACTTGTATCAGTTTGTATTCTGAACCATTCTACTTAATCATTTGTCAATTGAGCCCTTATACTCAATAAAACACAATTTAATAAATCCCTCTGACCATTGACCAGGCTTATGTGGCATTAAAATGTCTGAGTTGGCAAAAATGTGTAACTACACGCTCTTAAGGAGAGTGAATGACATTTTTGGGTTTAAAAAAATTAAAATTATAAAATAAATAATTTTTTAAAAAACAATTAATTAAAAAATTCCTTCTTCTTCTCCCACTATCCCATCTTTTCCAGTCATTTTCATCCCAAACCCAACGTTTTTTTTCCCTTCTTCACAATCTATTAAGATCAATTTACTAGATCTTGGGCACATCTTCAGTCCACTGATTCACCGCGGAGGGAGAAAGCGGCGCTGGTGGTACTCGCCGGAGCACTGAATCGCAGTGGAGTGGAGAGAAGCGGCATTGATGGTGCACCCCAGAGACCACTGTTTCACAGTGGAATGAGAGAGAGAGAGAGGCGACAGTGGTCAATGTAGAGGAGAACGAAGTGGGTGAGGGTGCGAAGTCATGGCGGCGAAGAGGTTTTTCGGCCAGATCTGACGGTGCGATGACTTAGGTTGTTGATTTTGTGGAGGTTGGAGGAGGAAACGAAAATGGCGATGGTATGCGGCGGAGATGTAGACATGTGAGGGAGAGAGTATATGTCATTTCGCTGGCAAAAGTGGCGACGACGGCGGTATGGCTTTCTCCGTAAATTTTTGCTGTGAAAATGGGGAGAATTGGATGTATGGAGTTTTCTTATTTTCCATTATAGCTCACCATTGTTTCCGCTCATTAAACAAACATATCAATAGATCAAACAAAACACATAAAAACGTATGAAAATGCTGAACATGAAATAAGAGAAATGAAGTTCACCAAAAAGTTGAACAGAAAATGGTGAAGTTCGTCGGAGTTACAATTTTTGGCCAGTAGTACTCTAAAGAATAAATTAAAATTTTATTATTTTACTTTTTATTAAATAATTTTGATTAATAATTTTAAAAATAGTTATGAGATAATTATGACATGGCATTAATATATTTGACGTGGATATGACATGTCATTTATGTAAAAGAGAGTGAGCTACACACATGGTTGGAGGGGCTTAAAAATTTCATTTTAATTAAGTATAAGGGCTCAATTGACAAATGATTAAATAGAATGGTCCAGAATACAAACTGATACAAGTATAAGGGTCCACCAGACCATTTCGCCTTTATATTTTCAATACAATACTCTAGTGTACTGCAGGAAAAATCACGCTCCTCGATCCCCCATATATCGATCTTTCAAGTGTCACACATAGTGCAACTTGTCACAAGATTAATTATTTAAATTAGATACCAAACAAATTTCACTATGCATGGTTGTGTGAAAAAATGATCAAACATAAACTATTGAACCCGTAGAAACCGAGGCGGACCCACATGTTTATGTGGGGTGTGTGTGCACCCGTTAACTTCAGAAAAAAATCATGAAATGACACTTTGCATTGTACCGTGAAAGATCTGCATGCCCACACAACCAGTGTTCTATCTCAGGTAGAACCTAACTCTTTCTTAGCTTAATATTGGTGCACCCGAGATTTTAAATCTTGAATTCGCCTATGTTATAATATATATATATATGAAGGATAATTCCATTGACATTAAAAATCATGTGAGTCAATATAAACCGAGACATTTATTGGATTTTATTGAGTGTCACATTTTATTATGAATTTATGCTACTCCAATGCACTTGACAGAATTATCCTGTCGAAAAAGTTTGCAATCAACATTGGCTGAGCAACAGCTAACGCACACTGGACTAATTAGAGGCTGGGCAAGTCATATAGATATAGGCCACTTCTGCGTCACACTCACGTGTGCAAGCCTGCGCATCTACATACCCCTCCTTGCCAATTTCCAACAGAATCATTCCTATCATACACCAAACTATATTCATTATGGAAAAAAAAAATAAAAAATCTACACAATTCACTATTAAACAACCACAATATTCCGGAGAATATATGACTCTCAATATGTCATAATTTTTTTTTTATCTGTTAGAGTAACTGAAAAAATCGTACTCCAATATTGATGAATATTAAAATGTTTAATTTTTCCTTTTCGACTTGAATTTCAGTCGCTTATTTGAAATGAGCTACTAAGTTGGAGTACATGTGTGGAGGTAGGGAGTTACTTTCTCAGTTAGACAGGGAAAGAGCGAAGCAAGGGTTTTTGCTTTTACCATGGAAACTTCCTATTATAAATGACTTTAATTATGACATAACAAGGATATAAATACTAATCTAGTACATAGAACTATCATCACTGATGGTTGATTAAGAAAAAAAGATTGAGCAACAAGGATTGTGGTGAAATGATAAGTACTCATTCATCCTTAACCAGAAATTTCATATTCGAGTGACATATATAAATATTACACAAGTGGTCTAAAAACTTTGGGAAGCTGGATATTTTTGAAAGACCCTCAACTCAAATAAAATAATTAAAAACAAACGAAGAAAAACAAAAGAACAACAATAGCAAATAAGAAGATAACTTTATCCACTAATATAGACAAAGCATTATATAGAGTTATAAACAAAATGAAGTAGATGCCTTACCAGATAAAAGCAGAAGAGCAAGGACACCAATTCTATAACTAGCCATTTTTTCTCTTGACTTACTCCTTAATTAATTTGCTTTATGCATGCAGGGTTGTCACGATTCAGACCGTCTTGATTGACACCCACACTAACCCTCCGGTGGGAGAATCATTACTACAACCCAAGCTAAACAACTTAACAAAAAACTAAGGCATTTAAAGATACGGAAGCAGGTTTAAATGTCTAAGAAAAGAAAAATAGGTAGTTCCCATAAACTCCAACAAACAAATGCAGAGCAATACCTAGAACCTGAAAATTAATGTACCAAAACTTCAACAAGAACCATAAGTCTAAACAAGAAGGGGTACAACCCCAAACTAACACAAGGAATCTAAAGCACTAATCTAAGTTCGAAAATGTGGACATAAACAGAAAGAGAACTCATGGTAGCCTGGAAGAACTGACTTACCCTTGAATTCGATTGATCACTGATCTTCTAAGCGAGGTCTGTCAGTAGCCGCCTGAAGATGCCCTGTACTCAATAAAGAAAAAGCAAGTGCAGTATCAGTACACAACCACAGTGTACTGGTATGATCACACGACTATCCCAATAGGCGAAACTTATACAAGTCATTACAACATAATAAACATGCATACACCGAACATATACAATATCAATATCACTTACGAACAACGTACAATTTCACAATCTCAAGATATACAATTATGCCAAGTCATTGGTCCTCTCACGGAACCCATACCAAACTGTTAGTGTATCGGTACGTGGTACCCGATCCAAGTTAGTGTGCCAGACGTGACACTCGATCCCATATATGCGTCGGAACGTGGCACCCAATCCAAGTTAGTGTATCGAAATGTAACACCCGATCCATTCATCAAGCCACAATCACAATCACAATCACAATGCACATTCTCATAATCATACAATCAAGTCATGATTCATGGCATACAATTATTCAATTATCCTCATTTACGATTAGTGTGATCAATAATGCAACATTTGCGTACACACATGAATTATAATGAAACAATTACAAATATATA
This sequence comes from Solanum tuberosum, assembly GCF_000226075.1. Classification (NCBI taxonomy): domain Eukaryota; kingdom Viridiplantae; phylum Streptophyta; class Magnoliopsida; order Solanales; family Solanaceae; genus Solanum; species Solanum tuberosum. The sequence continues at coordinate 206,725 of NW_006239045.1, forward strand.
TCAACCAACATGAAATCACAACCATTGGCTACCTCGAACAAAGCTTGAATCCCCTAAGAAACTTGATTCTTCCCTTTTCAGATTCTTTCCGCTTGTTCTTGGTCTACAAAAAATCACAATAATGAGAATCAATAAACAAGACCTAATTACCCGGACTATAACCAATAACATCAACCCTAAGCCAAACCCTTGATCCCCATACCCATGTTAGGGTTTCTTCCACCATAAATCACAGATCAAAACCCTCTCCATCGATAATTACCCAAGAAATTAAGTTCTACGGATCGAAAAGCGGATTCGGGGAGTGAAAACCTTATTTTTAGCCTCAAGAATGGTGGAAAACTGTCAAGAAAACACCTGGGGTCGTTCCTTAGCTCTCAAAGTCGAAACTTGCAAAATAAAACGTTTTTGGGGTTTATTTCTGACTTAAGTCGCGTCTGTCCCGCCACAACGGTCCTCACCCCGATACAGCTGCCCCGCCCTGGCGAAAAAATCCCGTCTTAGCAGCTTGCACGGAAATAGTGAGCAAATTTAAGAATTTCAAACCCCCATTTCACAACACACCTTAATTCCATGACACTCAGAAAATATTCGTCACGCTAAAATCATTTTCGGGAGTTCTACCCACTCGAATTCAATTCCGTAAAGTCGTACGGGTTCCTTAACGTCTTAGCTATCTAATCATATGATCAAATTCATAATTAGATCTCCCAATTGTTACCAAATTTCCCTAGACCTTACTGACTCCGATTTTGTCCAAATTTGGACTAGGTTGGGAAATTCCAAGTTACTACCAAAAAGTTTTCGGGCCTAAAAATTTTCCCCGTTGGCTTTTCTATAACGGCGGGAACAGGTCGTTACAAGGGTGTTATCCTGTTTAGCTATTTATAGAAATGAATGTCAATAAGAAAGATACTCTCTTCGTTCCAATTTATGTGACTTACTTTTTTTTTAGTCAGTCTAAAAAAAGAATGACACATTTCTATAATAAATAATAATTTAACTTTAAAGTGACTATTTTACCCTTAATGAAATGATTTATAGCCACAAATTTAGTATCATTTATTTTGGACCACAAGTTTTAAAAGTCTTCCTTTCTTTCTTAAACTTCGTATCGAATCAAACTACCTCACATAAAATGGGACGAAGGGAGTAACTTGTTAAACATTTCTCTTTAGATTATTCTATGTTCAAATAATGGTCATAGTTGCAAAAATGGACCAAAATATTATTGTTTGAATGAACTATATATTTTAATATTATGTATATATACTTTGACAAAATTGATCATTAAAGGATTAGCTTAGTTTTGCCGCTCATATGTTCTCACTGAAAGTTAGTTTGTCAAAGGAAATCTTTTGTAATATATATCCATCTTATCTGTAAACACAAAAATAACAATAAATAAAAATAGTTAAAATACTAAAATAGGTAGATGGTATCAGATGAAGAATGTTTGAAAAAAATATTTCGTTTAACAAACGAAATCCTATTAAGAAAATATTGATTTGACAACGATACCTTTTTAACATCGCACTAATTAAGGTTCATAAATAATTAACAAAAAGAGTGTACGTTCAAATATTTTATATGATCAATCGATGATTAACTAAACTTTCATCTAAAATAAACTTAATTATACTCTGAAAGATTATAATTAAGCGCTTTACAGAAACATAATGGAGTAAAAACATTTCATATAAAATAGAATGGAAAGGAATAAGGATACTACCTAATTTGAAAATGAAAAGGAACCTAAAGGACCCTTTGTACGTAGTAGAGGGGCTGCTTGCCTTTTGAAGTTGATTAATACACACATTTATTACTTTAATCATGGTTCAATAGTATGCATTAGTCATCTTAACATTCTTTTGGAATTACAATTACTAGCTAGGACAAGCAGAAGATAATTAATTCTCAAAATTTATTGCATACTCAATCAAGTAAAAGTCTTGATTCTTTTTTAAAAAAATATTTTGCTTATAGAATAAGTTTATAATATTTCCTTAACAATTGTTTCAGTAATACTTAGGGTGTGTTTGGTATGAACGAAAATGTTTTCCAACTCAACTAATTTTCCTCAACAACACGAGCTAACTTTTCTCTCCTTCTCTCTAAACTTTATTACTTATGTGCAAACATAATGGCTAATTTTCTTGGTAGAAATTTTAATTATTCGGGTCAATTTTTTTAATTGTGGATAAAAATTAAATAAATTTTGGATAGGCCGTTAAGATCGTGACATGTGTTCTTCCATTAGCCCAAAGGGTATATACACTCCAAAAATTAGACGGTAAGGGTATTAGTGTCCTAAAAGTATAACGAATGGTATTTGCATACCATTTATGATAGTTCGGGGGTATATTTGTCCTTTTCCCTTGAAAACATGAATATGTACAGTTTAGTTTAATAAAAATAAAATTTTGATTAAAACTTTTATAATAGATATTTAAAATAGTTCATCTCGATAAAATAATTTAATATTAAAAGTACATTAATACTAGTCCTTTTTTTGTAATTTGACTCTTAAAAGCACTTTTTTTTAAAAATTAGTCAAACACAATTTGTTTAGAGCCAACAACATAAATTCCACTAGTGTAGGTCCTAATTACTAGGATTCACGTTAGTTTAGAATATTACTTCCTATACAATATTTTGGTTTTTGGATACATGTATCATGACTCGCGCCAGATACATGTATCTGTTACAGTATTTTTAAATTAAATGTGTGTAAATATTATCCTTCATTAAAGGATTAGTTGAGTATTAATTCAGAACTCTAACAAATTTTGACCTTTGGATACATGTATCTGAAAGTTAAAAAATCGAGATACATGTATCCGACGGTAAAAAAATATCTAGATACATGTTTTATTAATTTTGAATTAGATGTTTATAATTGTTTTCCTTAATTAAATGAGTAATTGAGTATTAATTAAGAACTCTAACATATTTACAGATTCCATAGTGTATCAACTTTAACAAATCTTCCTAAAATAACAAAATCATAAACTCACAATAATTCTTTAATTGTAAAACTTCATCGTCTTGTCTGCAGTATTTTTTTTCTTTCTTTCTTGCGGTTGTGAGTTATTGTCAGCCATGAAAATGATTGGAGAAACCCAAAAATTAAACAATATAGATTTTAATTTGTAAAACTTTTTAAAATTGAAATTTAAAATAATATGAACTCTATCTCAAATACACAAAAGGATTGAACTTCCAGATACATAACAAATAATGAAACAAAAGTAACAAACATTTACATATAGTGTTAATTAGCTCGAATCAGTTCTTGATATTTAGACATACAAACGTGAAAATAGAGATTGAAGAAAGCGACATGGAACGCAAGGTGCACTCTAGATTCAGGAGGCAAAGCTAACCGATAGGCCACAACACCTATTCTGGCAGTGATCACATATGGTCCATAATACTTAGAGTTGCGCTTGAGATTCCTTCGCAATGCTAGATATGAATGTCGGTAGGGTTGCAGCTTCAAGTACACTTGATCTCCAACTGCAAAATCTCTCTCAGTCCTCCTGTTATCAACAAAATACTTCATTCTGGCTTGTGTTGTATTCAAGTTGTCTTTAAGTAGTTGTAGGAATTTTTGTCTTTGCATGACAACATCTTCAGCATCTTGTACTTGTACAGTGTTCTCTAAAAGGGGTCCAATGAAGATTTGAGGTGGAGAGTATCCATACAAGGTTGCAAATGGTGTGCATCGCAATCCTATGTGTAAGTTAGTATTATACCACCACTCTGCAGTGATAACCATTGTCTCCATTGAGTAGGTCGATTAGAGACCATACACCTCAGGTAATTCTTTAAGCATCTTTTCACTCTCTCAGTTTGTCCATCACTCGGTGGATGGTAAGCAGAGTTGTAGTGCAATTGAGTACCCAACAACTTGAATAAGGCTTGCCAAAAGTTACTCACAAACACCTTATATCTATCAGTAACAATGGATTCAGGGGTACCATGTAAGATGTGGACTCTTTTCCAGAATATATTAGCCACTGTAGAAGCAGTGTAGGGATGAGATAAGGCAATGAAATGAGCATACTTGGTGAACCGATCCACCACTACCAATATGACATCCTACTTCTGGACTTGGGAAGACCTTCTACAAAATCCATACTTATGTGACTCCATGCATGGTTGGGAATCGATAATGGTTGAATAAGCTCGGCTAGGCAGATTTATCGTCTTTGTTTCGGTGGCACACATCACAACTAGAGACATAGTCATTCACCATAAGTTTCATGTTTGGCCAGTAGAAGTGTTGAGCCAGTCTTTTCAAGGTTCCGAGCTGTCCAGAATGGCTCCCAAGTGGAGTGTCATGGAAGGTGGAGATAAGGTGTTGTCTGAGTATCCCATGTGACCCCACATTTACCTTGCCTTTCTTATTGTGAACTCCAGTCGAATAGTGCCCTAAACTAGGTCCATGTGAGTCAACTAAGAGCATGATCAGAATCTCCTAAACATGTGGGTCATCAGTATAACTTCCCATAATCTCTTGTATCCATGTAGGAGTACAAGTACTAATAGCCATTAGTTTCCCTTAGGCCTGATCCTCCAGATGCCCTAAACTTTCTTGTTTCCTAGATAATTCATTACCCACTCTATTCTTTGCACCCTTCTTGTACTTCACCTCATAATCAAGTCCTAGTAGTTTAGTTAAGCCCTTCTGTTGAATAGTTGAAGTCACATTTTGTTCTAGCGGGTACTTCAAGCTGTAGTGATCAGTCCTCACTATAAAATGTTTAAACTGAAGGTAGTGCCTCCATTTGTCCACAACACTTAAGAGGGCCATGTATTCCTTCTCATAAATTGATATTCCTCTATTCTTAGATGCCAACACCTAGCTGAAGAAAGCTATTGGCCTACCTCTTTAGATTAGTACAACATTAATGCATCCATGACTAACATCTGTTCCTAATACAAACTCCTGTGTATAATCGGGAAGGACTAGCACTGGTGTAGAAGGCATTGCAATCTTGAGTGCCTCTAATGCTAGTTCTGCCTCTGGATTCCACTTAAATGATCATTTCTTCAACAAATCAATAAGAGGTCTACAAATGGTATCATAACCCTCTACATATCTTCTGTAGTAACCAGTGAGACCAATGAATCCCCTAAGAGCTTTGAGTGTGGTAGGTCTAGGCCAATTAACCATAGCTTGGATTTTCTGTAGGTCAGTATCTACTCCCTCCTTAGTGATTATATGTCATAGGTAGTCTACTTGTGGCTGTCCAAATGAACACTCGGACCTCTTAGCCAATAGTGAGTGAGTCTTTAGAGTGGAAAACACAACCTTCATGTGTCGAATGTGGTCATTAATGGTATGGCTGTAAATGAGTATGTCATCAAAAAATATTAAAACAAACTTCCTTAGAAAGGGTTGGAAGATTTGATTCATCACAACTTGGAAGGTGGCCGGTGCATTGGTAAGACCAAATGACATCACTCTGAACTCATAATGTCTTTTATTAGTTCTAAAAGCAGTCTTAAAAACATCTTTTATTCTCATTCTAATCTGATGATATCCAACCCTTAAATCAGCCTTGGAAACAATTGCCCCATACAACTCATCTAGCAAGTCATCAACTATAGGAAAAGGGTACTTGTCTTAAATAGTGATATCATTAAGACCCCTATATTCCACACAAAACCTCCGAATACCATCTTTCTTCTTCATTAGTAATGCAAGTGATGAGAAGGGTGATTGACTATGTTGAATTACCCTATTAATAAGCATTTCTTTCACCTGTTTTTCTAATTCATCCTTCTGGTGGTTGTACCTATATGACGTCAAACTTACTGGCATGGCTCCTGATTTGAGAGGTATAGGATGATCCAAAGCCCTAACAGGAGGTAAGGACTGAGGTTCAACAAACACTTCAACATTTTGATCCACTACTTCTTGGATGCCAACATCAATGACATTCTCATTCCCACTTGGAACTGTGCTCATCATAGATAAGTGAGCAATAAGGGTTTAGCCCTTTTAAAGATTTTGCTCATAGAGCTACTAGTTAACATTCTCAGACTTCCTTCCTCAACTAAACCAGGTAGAATCAACTTGTTATTCTTTCTCCCAATAGTGCCACACCTTTTCTCATGATCAAACTTAGTGGGATTATGTTTCTTCATCCAATAATTACCCAATACCAGATCACACCCCCAAAAAGGAATGATTAGAAGATCATTTGTAAAAGACCTCCCATGCATCTTCCATATGAATCCCTTACAATGAGAAGTACACATGACATAATTGTCATCTGCCACAATCATTCTCATAGGTGGGCAATGGCTAGACTGATAAGTAATAGCTATAACAGTGTGCTTATCAATGAAGCTGTGGGTACTTTCTGAATCAATTAATATTGATAATTGCCTCTTCTTGACATTCCCACCTACTAAAATAGTATTCTCACCCCTATTGTGGCTTGTTAAAGCATTAAGACAAATTGCTTGTTGTATTTCCTGCTCCAGCATACCTTCAATCACCAAGTCAGATGGTTCTTCAGTAACCTCAGAAGTATCTACCAATAGGTTCAACCTCTCTCTATCCCATGAGGCATTTCAACTGTTTCTTCCTGCAAATATGGCCAGGGCCATACTTCTCACCACACCTGAAGCACAAGTGGTTGATTTTTCGGTACTCACACACTTCAGGGCTGATTCTGAAGGTGTTGTTCCTTACCACATGATTAGTTGGCCCTTTGTTGGCACCTGCACTGGCTAATGGTTGACGACTATTAACATTGTACATGTTCCTCTTTAGTGCAGTTTCAATAGCCATCTCCTGCATCCTTGCCTTTTCAATAGCAATTTTCAAGGTGGTTGGTTTGAACATATTTACATAAAATTTAATTTCCTCCTTCAAGGCACCTATCAAACTCGATAAGAAATGCGCTTCATTAAACATTGGGTTTCTGATAAGCATTTAGGCCTTAAGGTCCTCAAATTTACCAAGGAAGTCATCAATTATACCAGTTTGATTTAGCTTGTTAAATAATTTAACCACATTCTCAACAAATAATTCACCAAACCTACTGACCAGTTCCTCCTTGAATTCTATCCAGTTTCTTATTCCTCCACTTAGTATTACTGATCGGTACCAAACTTCAGCAGCCCCATTCAAATATAGAGCAACAGTTTCTACTCTTTGTTCATCCCCAACTCTATATTGTATAAAGTACCTTTCACATTTTCAAATCCATACCTTAGGTTCATGCCTCTCGAAATTAGGAAGCTCCTACCTAGGAGGTAAGATTGGAGCCTGTTGAGGCCTATTCATGTTGTCTTGGTTTGGAATGGGCAGCAGTCCTCCTCTATTGTTCTCGCCAGCAGGAGTCGTTTCCATTGTTACCAGCATGTCAAGAATCAACTCTAGCGTGCCTTGGATTCCCAATTGTGTATTTTAGACCTTTTTTTGTGAAGCCAACAGATCTGCCAACACTTCATCATGTTGAGCTAGCTTGTCATCGGTGACATTCTAACAAGTGCTTGCTGCCATCCTTACAACACATATTGCACAATCTGAGCTATGATACCAATTGTTATGATCTCGATTGAGATTTGGAAATTCAAATGGAAAAGAAAATAATCGAACACAATAGTTTTTAGGATTTTCTGATTTATAACTGCAAAATTAGAGACAAGGATATCTAATATATTAAACCTACATTTAACGGAAACTAACTGAAGAACTCGCCATAGCCATAAGGACCTGTAGATTTAAATGAGAAAAGAATTTAGAAGGAGATTGAAAAGAGGAGAAGAGAATTTCAGAGAGAAGAAACAGTGAAGAAGAAGTGTACCAAAATTCTGTTATGCCTTCTCTCTCTCCTCTGATGGGTACAAAACCACCTAGCCATGTGGCTTATTTCGTTGGCTTATACTGAAATGTTTTCTTCTACTTCAAACCTCGACAACAACTTATATTACTCATTTATTCAAGATCATAACACAATCCGTTCAAATTTGGGGAATTAATAAGAATATTCTTTTGTTTTGGATATAATTTGGAATTACAATTCAAGTTCGTCCTCATTCTTATCCAATTTTCCAACTTTTCCCCCTAAAATCCAAACCTTAATTTGTCCTATATAAAAAGCCCATTTCCCGTCTTTGTTGAGGTTGGTCGAACCTCACCTACAGTAAGAACCATTTATAAGAAGGGTCTAGCAAGAGACATATACAGAAAATACATACGAAATACACTCGAGAATAGAAAATATATCTCGTTTTGGGTCTAAGTTTTACTTTTTGGTATCATCCATTGCTCTCCCTAGTTCATTTGAGTTCAAGGTCGGTGGTGAAGTCATCTCCAACTCGTTTTGTCTCAGCTCGTTTCCCCCAAAAAGGTAAACTTCTTTTAATTCTAACTCTTTTTAGTTGATGTTTTTGTTTTGTGAACTGAAGTGGTGTGTTGATTCTTCTCTTCCCTATCTCGAATGTCTCTGATTGATTTCTAGTTTATTGTTGATGTCCGATAACAAATCGTTTGGGTTCAATTTGATGTTTCTTGGTTGATTGGGGTATAAAATGTGTCCTTTGTGTGAGTTATTTGTCTTTGAGCATCCATAGAAATTTTAAGTAGATTAAAAAGGTCTTTTGGTTCTTGTTTATTATTATTACTTTGACATTTTCCTTCTCCGTTCTTTATTTCGAAAATATACCTGGTTCTCTCTTGTACCCTTTATTTTGGTCTGTTATCATTGTTCTCCATCCAAAATGGAATCATAATCCCTTAAAACTAGTTAATATGGAGGTTGAATGTTGTTGTATTTATTGTTCGTTGGATGCAACAACTTGTTTTCTCCAGTTTCAAATCTCTTGATCGTCCTACTGATTAGCATGTCGTGTTTGAATCAAGTTCATGTTTCCATTTGGTCTAAATTTTTAGTTGAAAATGCTTGCTATTTGCAATTGAACTTTTAAAAATGTCAAGTTCTGTTGTTTTCAGATTTTAGGCTTGCTTCAAGCTATTGTTCTCTCTTCAGTTTACTGCTTATTTCTTTTGTTTTTGTCCAGTTGTATTAGCCTGCTTATATCTTTAAATTAATCTTGATTTGGTTAAATACATGGTTGTCGATTACTTTGTGGTGTTCGACCATTTGAGTTTGTTGAGGCAATAACTCTTATAGTAAGAATGGCTATCAGTTTAGTTGTAGGTCTTTAGCGTATGAGTTTGTTTGTCTTTAAATTCTATAATTAGTGTAACTATACAACTCTTGTGTATGTTAATTTAGATGAATCCTTTTTTTTCTCTTTCACTTTTAAGGAAAGCACTTGCTAAGTTTGTTTTAGACTGAATTTAGCCTCCAACCCCCCTCATCCTTGTTTCATATTTGTTGAGTTGTAAGAGTTTGAATAGATTAACTTATCATGCTTGAATGACTGTTTTCTTACTCCATTTCTTAATGCATTTATGATTTTTTTTCATTTAAGTTGATGAGTTTGTAGCTTTGTTCATGTTTGGTTTGGAAGATATTGGAATATAGTTTGTTGATGTTTGAATACCTGAACTGGGTCATAAGCTGTCATTAAATTCTTGTCCCTATCCTATATTTGTGCCTTACCTTCTCATGTCATTTATTCAGTGACTTTCTTATCAGTGTTCCATATTACTTTGTTAGTTGATTGTTTCCATTGGAATTTGGTACTAATTCTCATCTCGTTTTGTCTTGTTTTCTGTCAAATTCCTTTTGAGTCCAAATGGATTCTGTCCCGATCTCTTGCATCTCCTGATAGGACATAAAGGCCCAATATTTATATTTTTCGAGTCATTCCATCGCAGGCCAAAATGGAAGAAAAATACAGGGGCGGGAATTGATCACAGGTTTCGAAATGTCTGAAAATAGGTTGTATACATGATGTATATATCAGTATACACTAATATACATGTTAAAATGGCTATATACAAGGCCAAGGTGTAATACAAGTTCTTGGAAGTTGAATTAGGCTGTATACACATGACATACTGTCTGATATACAGGGAACAAAGCCAAAATTTGGTCCATATACAGTAATATACACTTGATGTATACACAGGTTTTCAAAAGCAAAAATGGCCCAAAAGCCCAAGGAAATTTTAGCAGCATGTATTTGAAAGAATTGGGCCAAAGCCCATCTTTTGGGCATAAATTTTTGTTAGTTTTAGGATAGGGCAAGAATTGGTACAAAGACCATTGTTTTGGGAAGATTTTAGATTTAGGACAGGTGGGCCAAAAACTCAATTTAGTTGAATTTGGGCAAGGAGCCCAAGTTCAAATTATTTTCCTCTTCTTTTTTATTTATTTGTTGTATTGACTAACCTTGTTTTCTTTTGGTTTAAATTTAATTAAATTCCTAAAGATAGCCCTTTATTTATTTTTATATTTAATTGAAGTATTATTTATTATTTACTTACTTATCTTGTTTATTAATAAAAAGTTATTCTTGAAAAGTCATTTCCTAATTTATTTCCCTTAAGTAATATAAAAATGGTTTCCCTTTAGTTAGACAATTTTCAAAGTTAGTCAAATTTTAGTCAAGTCGTAGGTCAACCGCAGGTTAGTAGACACTTCAAGGGCATAACACCTTCTTGAAGTGTAAATTGAACCCCGAACCCCCCTTGGTATTTTCAATGACTTTTTTCTGTTTAAGTCTTTTTAAAATTAAAAGTTTTCTTGATTTTTCTTAAACCATTAAGTGGTGACTCATGAAAACAATGCTTATGTGTGACTTGCTTGTTAATTGTGATTGATACACTTGTTGCGTGTGATTGATCTACTATGCGTGGGTATTGACTTACTTGATTCGTTTGGTAGTTGGATTGTGATTATTGTGCCTTGTGAGCTGTGCATTATAGAATTGTTAGGTTGGGCTGATTTCTGTGCATGTTGTAGTTTGAGGAGGTTTAGTTGGGATGTAAGGGGTATTCAATTTTTAGCTAGATGCCTTGTTTATTAGGTTGCTTGTTGGGTACCGTGTTGTTGGTACTCACCTCTTGCTTCTACACGTGTAGGTTCCGAGCCTGGACCTATGTGATGTCTTTCTTGAGTCTTGTCAAGGATTTCGAAAGGTAGCTGCTTGTCACTTCGACAATCCCTCTTTTTCCTTTCCTTTATACTTCGTTCTATATGAGAAAAAAAAATCTGAGACTTGTAATTGTTTCAGTTATGTACTTTATGTATTTAGTGGCTTGTACACGTGACAATCAGATTTTGAGGGGTTTTAATGGAATGAGCAAGTTTTTCCACTTTATCTTGTTCTTATATTTCCACATTTCTTTCGTTTTTGTTGGTTGAGGCTGACTTGTCATGATGGGAATAGCAAGTGTCATCACGCCCATTTTTGGGTCGTAACAGGTGGTATTAGAGCCAAGGTTCATAGATCTCACGTGTGTACAAGCCATTCCTATACATTGTTGTCCAATCACTTGCTCATCATCACCTTATTATTGGTCATGATTGTAATTGATTTCCCACCTCAATTCTTGTCCACATGATCAATTTCCTATTAAGTATATCACTGCACTTCATATCATTCATATAACAATATAAAATTTATTAGTTCTCATGATTTAATATAGCGAATCTTTCAAAACAGTGCTATGAAGGAATTGCACCTGAAGTTCTAAAGAAACTAACAATTGCTCTTCGTTAGTGACTCTGCCGCATCACGACTTGCGATAAGACAACCATAAATGCTAACTTTAACTCACTTTAATTTATTTTATATATTTCGGAAAAGGGCTAAAAATATCCCTGAACTACAAAAAAAGGTTTAAAAATACTCTCCATCCATCTTTTGGTTTAAAAATACCCTTCTACTTATCTTTTTGATCTAAAATTACCCTTCCATTCACCTTTTTGGCTCACTTATACCCTTGCAACTAACAACCCTCTATTTTTTTTTTTTAAATACTTATTATGTGTCATTTTCTTATTAAATGAAATAAAAATCCACCTCTATTAATTTTTTCCATAATTTATCCAAAACAAAACAATATATCTTTTCAAGATCTAATATATATATATATATATATATATATATATAGTAATTTCTATTTCTATAGTTTTTTTTCAAAAAAAATTGTTTTAGATAATTAAAATATTTTAAAAATATTAGTCATGCAACAATTACAGGGACATATCATATTATCATAAATCATAAACAGAGTCTATCTTTTTTTCTTTTTCTTTTTTTAAAAATGATTATTTAATTTTTTTGACTAATAATCTCTGTAACAACTCATTGAAAAGAAGAGTAAAAATATAGATGTTGTAGGTCGTAGCCTGTAAGAAAAATAAAAATAGGTAAAGAGAGAAAAAAATATAATATATTATGGATAAGATAATATTATTATGATCATAATAATATTAATTTGCTTATGATATATTAATTATTTAAATCGTATTTAAAATTTTAATGTAATTGATTAAATCTTAGCTGTTAATTTTTCCTTATGCCATGTGTCTTCAATCGAAGTAATAACTTGGGAAAAATAGAGAAAAAATTTGAGAAGAGTCGGATAAAAAATCTACAACAAATACAAAAACTATTAGATTTTTTTAATAAAAGAAATAAAAATAATTGAGGTCTTGAAGAAGTATATTCTTTTTGGCTTGGATAAATTATGGGGGAAAATCTAGTTGAGATGGAGATTTTATTTCATCCAATGAGGAGAATGACACATAATAAATATTTTTTTTTTAAACAAAACAAAATAAAGATAGGATTGTTAGTTTCAAGGGTATAAATGAGCTAAAAGGTGAATGGAAGGGTATTTTTAGACCAAAAAGATGAGTAGAAGGGTATATTTAGACCAAAAGATGGATGGAGGGTATTTTTAAACCTTTTCATATAGTTCAAGGGTATTTTTGACCCTTTTCCGTTTTATATATATGGTCAAGTTATATAGGATATTAAATAAACCAAACACTTGGCTCATTTATAATCAACTAAATATCAATTATTTAATAAGTACTCACCAACTAATTAACCGTAGTTAAATGAATAGTTCAAATTACCATTTAGAATCTATCGGAAGAGTCTTTTATGAAATAAGAAGCTCTAGTAATTAAAACGACCTAATGGGTCGGTATGTACTAAATCAGTATCATATACTGTATTGGTATCATTAAGGCTGATAGTTTCACTTAATTAATACTAAATCGGTATAATATATATATACCAATCTAGTGTATGATACTAATTTAGTATCAGTTAAGCAAAAAATATCAGCCTTGATGATACCAATACAATATATGATACTGATTTAGTATTAGTTAATAAAAAATTATCACTCTTAATGAATGGGGGTATGGGTTGTAACCTTTTTGAGGGAATGAGTATTTTTTGAAGGGGAGATTACACAGTTAAGCAGACATATACTACTTAATTAATCATCATAGCTATAGTTTGCTATAATTACTACTCGCGACTAACATTAACCATTAATTGCGTGGACTGACTTTGAGTTTGTATAATAATCCACATTTTGTATAATTCACCACATTTGTATAATTCGTAACTAACAATTCTTCGTTTGATTTTTATTTGTATATGATGGTTTGTATTTATATATGACAATGATTTCCTTTGGTTTTTCAGTTTTGTCACCATATACATTCCATCTTTTTGTGTATAACTTTTTAAAGTTTGAATAAACGTGTAGTTTTTAGATTTTGTTTAATATAATTTATATAATGTAATTTGTATATTATAATTTGTATAACTGTTTAAAGTTCATATGTTTATGTTGTATCAATTAGTTATTTTGAGTTTTATCATATTTGTATAATTCTAGACTTTATATTACTCATTATACAAAAACACATGAATAATACAAATGCACCCGCGAATTATACAAACGAGATGCGAATTATACAAATTATTGCCCTTTCTCACTCGCCTCTCTCCTCCCTCTCCCAATCTCGCTTGCCTTTCTCATCCCTCTACCAATATTGCTCGCCAGATAAACAAATACATATGTATAATATACAATTATCTAACCAATATACATATACAATTCACCTCTCTCCCGCTCTTTGCCCTCTCTCCCTCGTCTCTCTCCTCCCTCTCCCAATCTCGCTCTCCACTCTCCTCCCTATAACATGTAGCTACGAATCGTAATACTATAGAGCGTAATTAAGTTATTTTGAGTGGCTATATGCAAAAGTTCGCCTTTCTTGTATTATTTGGATTGGAGTATGACTATGTCATTGTTTTAAGTTTTATGGCCCATTTAAGTAGTTTTTCCTATATTAAACACATAATTCAGTGGTAGCACATGCCCAATACATGATTTTTTTTTGTCTCAATTTATGTAACAGTTGAAATTTGGAGAACCATTAAAAAATTTATATGATGTTTAAATATTTATTTAGTCAATTATTGTGATTTATAGTACTTTTATATAATTTTCATATATATTACTCTGTGTCTCGATTTATGTGGCACTCATAGAATTTCAAGAGTAAACCAAATTTTTTTCTATGTCTTTAAGTATTTCAAATTGTTAATTATTGTGATTATAATGCTTTTTATGTCATTTTTTCAGATAATATATGTTACTTCATTTTCCCCAATTCATGTGGCAGTGATACAGTTTCGATCACCAATCAAATTCTTTTATGTCTTAATATTGTAAGTTGTTAACTATCATGACCTATTATATTTTGTTTAAAATGAAGGAAATACATATAAATTACATAAATACCCTCCGCTAGAAGTAGACGCGTCAACGAAGGGGTGTTTGCTTCTATATCGTGATTTATAATTAGCCACTGTACCTAGTTATAATCATTTTATATTCGTAAACTTTATAACAAATTAAACTAAGACAAACAAATTAATATGAAATGAGCCAACACAACACGTGGCACCAAATATTATTGTACATATTATTTATTAGAAATGAAATTATATTTATAGGGGAAATAGTAATTTTAATCTCCGTATTATTACATGATTCCAATTTTGTCCCTATATTATTTGAATAGGAACAATTCACCTTCTATTATTTAAAGTGTACGGTTTTGGTCCTTGAAGTTAACAAAAGCTAACTATTTAACATAATAATTATTTAAAATATATGAATAAAATAAATTGAAAGGTTGGTGATTCTGAATGCTTGAAGAATTACGTGTATAAAAATATTTGAATTTAATAAAAATAAAATGTTAAATTTTTAAAAGGCTAAAGATTATTAGGACACCATTGATAGCCTTAAGAAGAATGTCCGCCTACTAAATCCTTTCAAATATAATCGTATTTGACCTTTGATTAGAAGTCATTGAAAAAGAGAGGAAAACAAGTTGCTAATGAATAAAAACCAAAGCAAACATAGAAGCTAATGAGATCAATTTATGTATTCAAAATAATCAGTCTAATTGTATATTTTTTAAAAATTTATAAAATATATTTTAATTTTTTATGCACAATTCTTCAGGCATTTATAATCACCACCCCTTTATTTTATTTTATATATTTTGAAATAATCATTTTGTTAAATAGTTAGCTTTTGTTAACTTCAAGTGTCACGACCCAACCCACCGGCCGTGCGGGCACCTACTCTAACACCTAGATAAGAGAACCCTCAACCCCAAACTTAATTTGGGCCATGCAAAAAATAAAGAGAACATCATCTAACACCCCATATAAATATGAAACACCTTTAATTGCTTTAAAACCTCCAAGATACTTACAAGAGATCAACTAACATTCCCCCACGAAACTAGTCTAAACAGGTAGAAGAGCTTCTAAGAGTACAATTCATAAAATAAATAAGACACAAGCTCATCATAATGAAAGAGGAGTAGAAGATGTCAGAAATCATCATCGTCTTCAACTATGAAAGATCACTGAATTCCTGCGACTAAACTATGCCAAGTGACATAGAAAAAGTAGTATCAGTACAAACAACATGTATTGGTAGGAATTATTGGTCAATTCAAACTTACCACAAAATATAAAGTAAATATTCAGAAGGAAACATGCAACATGAAAGTTACACCACCCCAAGTCTTTATCCACATGCATTTACAATCCCAGGTATAATGTGATAACTAATGGACTTTATTCCAAGCCTCCTAGCTCACTCCACTACCAACTCTACCAATATACGCTCGACCCTCTTAACCCTTTAATGCTTCCCAAACCTGCATGTTATGCCGCCCTCTTACTAGATCATCGCCTAACCCTTTTATCACATTGTTGCCTTCAAGATAAGACCACGATTAACTTATTAGCCAGCTTACTAGCTTCCCTCAAGTTACCCCACCCAATACCCTGGCCCATTCGAAACAATACCTGCAATCGATGCTTCAGACCAACTTATCCATCCACTAACTCAAATCTTCATTTCAATGAACAAATAACATATCATTCTAGTCAAAAGTATAACATAGTCCGTATTAACAGTCCTTACCCTAAGTTAACATTTAAATGAAACTCGTTCCACATGAGCATATAAAATTCATACCTGAGTCTCACTCACCATCCAAGTAACCCGGGCAACTCAAGGATCCAAAAAGCATGCAACAGATTATAGAAAGATTAACTCGGCCCTCTCATGAAATCACAAATGCACATACCTAGTTCTCTCAAGGAACCCACACAGAAACGGTTATTATACCGGCACGACACCCGAGCCAACCTGAGTTGATAGTTATAGCATGCATGGTATCCAAACAAATCATTATTATTCATACCAGGTTTGGTATCCGATCCAACCATTAGTATTCATATCATGTGTGGTATCCGAGCTTACTACCAATCACAAACAATCAAGCACCACCATAAACACAATAAAAATAACACTTGAAAGTCACAAGTCACATAAACAGATTCTATCCATTACATGAGATTATCAACATGATGTTATTTCATATGCTTCCCTATATTTTTCCCAACATGCATTGCACCAATGATACTATAAATTTTGGAAGACTTCTCGTTATGGAGGTTGACGTCATCTCAACCAATTCAAAATCCATCAATTTCGTTGTGTGCTCAAATTTTTAAATTTTTGCATCATATTTTCAGAATTTTGGAATTCGACACTAGATGCACTTTAGTAACGATGGATCAAGTCGTTACATCAAAAACCGCACACTTCAAATAATTAAAGATTAAATGTGTATAGTCAAATAACACAAGAGCTAAAATTATAATTATACAATAATACATAGACTAAAACTGCTATTCACACATATTTCTATTATTAAAAGTGGAGGTTATGGTGCATGTTGTGACACGTATAGTTAAAATAAATAACACAGTCCAAATTTTTCCACCTGAAATGTAAGAATCGGGCTTCAATTGAGCATTAATTCCTACAAGTACACATGTTGACCATGTGTTTGTAGAGTCTTCTATATATGCATGTATACTAATATAAGACTTAAGTCATCGATGGTCCCTTTAAATTATCCGCAGAATTCATTTAGATACCTTAATTAGGACTAGTATTTATTAGACTCTTTAATTTTGATGAATATGTATCTATTGAACACAAAATGACAATTATTGTGCATGTAACTCACATGTGATATCTTTAAAAAGTCACAAATAAAATTATGACACGTGACCATGGACCCAATCTAACTATATAAAATGAATTTGCAAGTTTAAAAGATAAATATAATTTTCAACCCTAGATAAGACAAAAATTGAATCAACAAAATGAAGAAAAAGGAAACTAACCCCGTTCACAAACCCACCCGTCGAACCCTTTGCCCGTTCTTCTTCTTCCCCAGTCACCCGACGTTCTCGATTCTTCTGGTGGATCAAATTTTCTTCTATATCTTATTACTCCTACAAAGTATGGGGATTAATTCTATTAGTGAAAAATGTGTGGCTTAGCAAAGTGATTGGTAAGATATATGTCAAAATAAATTGACGTGAATCATTTCAAAATTGATGGAGAAGAAAAACCGAAAGTACTCAAATAAATTTATGATATTATTTTAATAAACTTAAGTAGTTTATATTTTAATTTGAGTGGTAATGACTGCTCAGAGTGGTCGTAAATAGAAATGGACGAACGTCGGCTAACTTTTATAACTCTGATGCCTGAAAATTGGCTTTTTTCTTGCATAATCAAATCAATTAGTAAAGATTTAGGCCTCATTTATTTGCACTTAATGAAGGAAAGAATCTTAATCACTCAAATTGAACTCATTAAGTGCGTTTGGTTTTTAGATCTGAATGTCAATCATTTTGATTCAGCCCATTAAGTTCATATGTTTCTCTTTAAAAACAATCTCTGAATTGAACTAAAAAGAGCTGAACGAATTAGATATGTAGGAGAGTCTTAACAAAATTAAGACATATTTAATACGCTAGAAAAAAATCATGTCGCCTCTCTCTCATTGCACGACTTGCTATGTGTCTCTATAAACTTTCTTCCAGTCTTTTCTCAACCAAACATCAATTTTTTCCTCTTGAACTGGTAAATTTTCATAATCTTTACAAGTATTTTCTTATATTAACAATTTTTTGGGTTGTATTCATTTTTGTCAAGAACTCTTATTGTAACAATATTTTTGGGTGTATTGAAGTGTCACGATCAAAGCCTACACCCTTGATGTGGCATACACTCTAGAACCATTGTGTAACACCCCGTAACTAGAAAGAGCTAGAATTAGAAAGAGTGATTTTTTGGAAATAATAGAAATCTGGAAAATTGGTTAAGTTAAGTTAGGTTTGAGTTTTTGGTCAAATTCAAACGACCCTAACTCCTAGCTTAGGATGAGTTAGGTGTGCTTCCAGATACCGTAGGAAATATTTTGGAATTATCTTTCCAACGCCTCTGAGTTTGCACGATTCCGAGTTCGTATGAGTGAGATATATCCATTTGAAGTTGGCCTGTTCAATTAAGGAAAGTCTAATCTGGATTTTAGAAGGGCATTATGGTCTTTTCCTTACCTAATTATTTTATTTAGATTTTTGGTAATTAGTTGGGGTATAAACTTATCTTATTCAGTTTGCGCTTTTGGAAAAAGAGTTAGGGTTTTGAGAGAAGAGAACAGAAGAGGAGAAAAGTGGAGAAAAAGCAAGAATCGTCAAGATTTTCAACAATCGCTTGTGGATTTCATCAAGGGGTGATCCCTACGAGGTATGTGAGATCACATAGCGTTGGGTTAGTTCACTCACGCGCCAATCATGATTCAATTCAGCGAAGTATATTATATTTGAAAGTAAATCCTTTGAATTCTTGATGAAATTCGTTTGAATTCTTGTGGGTTGAGTTGTTGAAGTTTTCTTTTGATTCATGTTTTTGGGTGTGATTTCGAGTTGAATCTTGTATATATTGAAGGTATAATCGATCCTAAGTAATTGGGGAAAGAACCAATTCGAAATAGGGGGTTTAGAGTTGAAAAACGAGCAAGAAAAGTCGGGACTCACCTGGGCAGGGGCATGGGGCGCCGCCCCAGCCAGAGCGCCTAAGCAAAGGCTCTGAAGTTTGGGTCTTGGGGCACCGCTCCAGCCAGAGTGCCCCACCCTTGCTTCTGAAGTTTGCCCTCTGGCGCCCAACGTCGGCCAGAGCGCCAAGTACGCCAGTTTTTCCCATTTCTTCCCCATCTTTTCGTACTATTTCCTTAGGTACGTACCTATGTTTTCTAGTTGATTTCAACACTGTAAGGTACGTCTAAAAATCACAAAATTATCCATAAGCATGGGATCATGAACCTTGAATCCATAAACTAATTCAACGAAAGTTAAGATCAAAGTCAAGAGAAGTAAGAGTCAAGTGAAGAAGAGTTCTTAGAGTTTTCCAAGAGTCTTTTCCAAATGTTTTAACTTTGTTTTAAGACTTAAAGTTCAAGTTGATTAAAGAGTAAAGACTAAAGATTGAAGTTCATAGCTTCAAAAAAGTATATGGGGACTATGTATCCCCAAAGAGTTTAAAATATTTTCACATTTAAACAAGAAAAGGAAACCTTGATTTCCAAAGAGGCTTTGAGATAGTTTTCAGAAAAGAGTAATCTCTTTCTAAATTAAGCAAGAGAGGAAACTTTGATTTCCAAGATAGCCTTTGAGCTAAGTTTTTGAGCAATTATCTCAAATCAGAGAAAAAAAGTATGTTTTTAAAACATAAGAGCTAGTATCATATTTTGGGAGTAGTATTGAGCACTGATATTGGGGAAAGTTCAGACAACTCACAGCCCCCATAAACCATGTAGCCATCATGGGTAGAAAAGGGTCATACTTTTTAAATGATTCCTTTAGTGCTTTTTAGAATAGACTAGTGGATCCACTTAGTAGTTCAGGTTCTATACTCTTGGCAAGGTATAGGACGGCCCTGACAGCGGAGGCAAAATGTTTTATCATCACAATAGTTCTTACGTGATGGTTGTCTATTAGAGAAACTCCCACAGAAGAATTTGTATTCTTATATATACAATTTAATTATATGTTTTAATACATTTCAGAGTTATATTTTATCTTTGCATACACAAAGAGTATTATTGTATTTCCAAATACACATAGTTGACATCCATGTTTTAAAAAGCTTTTCTTTATATTGCACTTGTTTTATACTGCTTTATATTGAAATGAGTTCATTTAAGTTGAGTTAAGTTGAGCCAGGTAAGTTCTTTCAGTTACTTTCAAGCTTATGTCTTGTTTTAGAATTCCCCTCGCATACTCGTACATTCAATGTAATGATGCCATTTGGCCTGCATCTTCATATGATGCAGACACATGTAACCAGGATCAGCATCCAGCGCATTGTTGATTCTCGTTGAGCTCTAGAGTTCTTGGTGAGCCTCGTTGCTTTCGGAGGACCTCTTTTATTGATTTTAGTAGCTTTAGTTCATTAAGATGTCGTGGGTCTTGTCCCGACATCCATCTTAGTTGTTTAGAGGCTTCATATATAGTCAAATGTTAGTTCTTTAGTCTTTTCATTGTCATTATCTTATGTTGAGACTTGAGTTTTCCTTAATGGCTAGTTGAATGTTCCTTTATAACATTCTAGTTTATTACATATATTTATCTTTGTTGAGTTAAGTCTTTCGATGAGTAAGTAAGCCAGACCAAGGGTTCGCTTGGGGATAGCAATGGTTCTCGAGTGCCAGTCCCGCCGAGGATGTAGGCTAGGCATGACACATTGCTGGTTCACAATTGAACCCTCATCCTGGCTCATTACAAATGGAACACTAACTCAAACATACATAAGCTTAAAACTGAATTAAATCCGTTAAACTCACTCAAATCATAAGATCTGGAAAATACTCAATATAAGTACTTATAGTTTGTAAAACAACTCAAAAGAAAGTAAATACTGAAAGACTCCTCAACTATATCTATCTATGATGCCTCCAATATTAAAGAGGGATATCGAGATAACACCCACGACATCTCAAAACTACTAAACTGAAAGTAAATATAAAGTCCTCCAGAATACTACGAGGCTCACTATCACAACCAGAGACTACACCCTGGACGTGGTCGGCACTCGAGAACTATTGCTGGTCCCTGAGCGAACCCTCATTCTGGCTGACTACAAGCGGAATAATAACTCAAGCATACAAAACTTAAAAACTGAATAAAAATTCCTGAAACTCAATTACAAGACTTTAACTCAAATGAAAAACTCTGAATAAAATAAATAAAAGATTTCTAAAACTCTACAGTCTATCTATGAAGCCTCTAAATGACAAAGATGGAAGTTGGGACAAGACCCATGACCTCCTAACAACTGATATAACTGACAGTAAAAGTGGAACCCTCCGGACGCAAGGAGACTCACCATAACTAACTCGAACTCCATGTGGTATCAACGAAGCTCCTGTTGATGACCTTGAATACCTGTATCTGTATCATGATGCAGGCCAAATGGTTCAGTACATGGAATGTACGAGCATGTAAGGGGAATTCTAAAGCATAACATAAGCTTGAACTTGATAAAAAGGAAACATACTTACCTCTTTTCAAACTTACTCAACTCAAGGAATACTCTAAGATACTCAAAACTACTCAAACTTACTCAACTCAGAAGTACTCAAGGATAAGATACTCAACTCAATAATAAGATACTCAACTCAGTGAAACTCAACAATAAGGTACTCGACACAAATGAAGCACAAATCAACTCAAGATACTCAACTCGAAGGAATTCAACTCAAGATACTCAGCTCGAAATACTCAACTCATGATACTCAAGGATAAAGCAATAGTAAAAGATGCAATATATGGGGAAAGCTGTAAAACTGTAGATAGCAACTCAATGTATTGAAAAATACAATTATACTTACTGTGTATATAAAAATACAATATAACTCTGTGGGAGTTTCTCTAACCAACAACAATCACTATGAGCTATGTGATGATACATCGTTTCACTGACGCTGCCAGAACTATCCTATAATTTGCCAAGGTATAAGACCTCTCAACTAAGTGGATCCACTATTCTGTGCTAAAAATTACTAAGGAATCATCTAAAAAGTATGACCCTTTCTACCCACGTCGGCTACATGGTTTATGGGGGTTCTGAGTTGTAAGAACTCTCCCCTATATCAGTGCTCAATACTACTCCCAAAACATACTCAACTCATATGTTTATGACCCTTTCTACCCACGTCGGCTACATGGTTTATGGGGGTTCTGAGTTGTAAGAACTCTCCCCTATATCAGTGCTCAATACTACTCCCAAAACATACTCAACTCATATGTTTATAAACATAACTCTTTATGTGGTTTGAGATTATTACTCAAAATCTTTCTCAAAAAAGAGATATTACTCAACTGCTCAAAACTCTTTTGGAAATCTCAGTTTCCTCCTCTTTTAAATGTGAAAACATTTACTCTTGGGAATACTTAGTCCCCATATATCATTTTAAAGAAAATGAACTCGACTC
>NW_006239045.1:229713-291879 GCF_000226075.1 Solanum tuberosum
GAATGATGGACGTGAACGACTCAATTCAAGGTTTTCAATAACCATACAAAGAACTCGATACTTGGAACTCAACAATTCAAAACTCAAGAACTTCAATGATACTACTCATCTCAAGATTTCTCGACTCATATGGTTCATGAAGAATAATGGGCATAAACTACTCAACTTAAAGACTGCATCGGTAACATGTAATAGTTCCATGATTAGGAATATAATCTCAGAAGGGTTTGGAACTCAATACTCAAGACTTAGAACTTGAATATACTACTCCTCTCAAAGGTACTCAATTTATGAAGTTCAAACAGAATTATGGGCATGAACGACTCGACTCGAGGGTCTAAAGAATATTATGGAACTCATGTATATGACTCTTCTCATTCCCATACTTACTTCTTCCAAACTTAACTCAAAATCGATAGTTGATCTCAAAGGTTTCACAATTAAACTCAAAGATTTTCTTGAACTCTACTTTTGACTCTCTCTTGAATGTGAATTATGAATTCAAGAGTTTTGGTTCATGATATGAAGGATCTCGTGATGATAAAGTAGACTCATGAATACATTCTCCTTATTCTCATACTCACTTGCTCGAATCTTGAGACAAGTTATTAGACTTCTGAAAAGACTCAAAGGGACTTTTCCAAAAATGTTTGAAAGAACTCTCAAGACTTGACTCTCTACTCTACCTTGAATGTGATTTATGAATTCAAGGTTATTTTTTGGGATAGGAAAGATCTCGTGATATTTAGGAGTGTTTTTACATAGTTAAACATGAGAAACAATCAAGAAATCATTGTCTAGAAGCAAGTCCGCGACGCAGAGATGCATTTTAATATTTGGTCGCGAAATAAATTTTGAGGTAGAGGGGTCCGCGACCTCTCCGCGACGTGGAGAAAGATTCTGTGCATAGGGAGGGAAGGTCCGCGATGCAGATTGAACTACCAGATTCGCCTGACTTTTCCTTCTTCGTTCCAATTCGCCTAAATTCGATTCTTCTCTTCAATTTCTCTTTAGATTCAGATACCCAATACATGTACACAAGAATCTAATCGAACACAACTCTAAAATCAACACAATTTTCTCAAGAACTCATGATTCTCATCTAAACTCAAGAACGAAAACCAATTTCAAGAACACAATTCAAGAACATCAAACCTTCATTTTTCTAGAACGAATTTAACGCTGAAATTAACATTATTGATGTGTGGGTGAAAAAACCCAACACTATGGAAGCTTACATACTTGAAAGAACCATCTTCTTGAAGAACTTGAAGGAAAATCTTGGAAGAAGAACCCTAGCCTTAGCGTTTGTTGAATTTCTTGAGCGTAGAATTTTTGGAGTGGATGAGAGGGTTTGATTTTAGAAACATGCTTTTTATACTTGTTTAGGGTAATTTAGATGACCTCCTAAGGGTTTTAGGACCAAAATACCTTTTAAAAAATAAATAAAATGAGTTGGGAGTCAGCATTTTTTCAGCAGGCAGTGAGGTCCGTATTGGCTCCGTAACGGGGAGCCATCGCGGAGCTGCTTCTAGGTTTGAGCGTCGTTAGTAAATTAGTCATAACTTTTACTCAAAGCTCAAAATTTAGGAAACTCGGCGGCGTTGGAAAGAGGACTCAAAGGGTTTTAATTTCATATCTTATGTGTCTCCTAGCTCATCCTGTACTAAAAGTTATGGTCATTTGAAGTTGACCCAAAACTTAAGAAAAATTTAAGAATGACTTGAACATCCTCTCTTTAGTTCTCCTTGGAACTCAACGTGCTACATCTAGCGACCTTAACACTTAAGAAATATTTAATTCCTTGGTAAAATTTCACTCACTACGAAGAACGGTTCAAGTCTTATTTCGAAAATTTTCTGGAGTGTTACAATATCTCCCCCTTGGGATCATTCGTCCTCAAATGACAGCTGGACTGGGTATGAAATGAGGTTATTTTTACTAAGTCTGAGTCTAATGGTATACTCTTACTATATTCAAGCTTAACCCAGATCCTTAGGTTCGGGTTCTATACCTCTCTATAGGGAATCTCATCCCAAAACTATTAATCTTTACCACCACATTGGGGTCATACCAAGAACCACCTAATGTTTAATAACACCACATTCAAGCTTAATACTCTAATAACTCCATGGACTCCTAATAACTAGCTCCTTAAGAAATTCTCAACATTTGACTTGATTTCTCATCTTATCATCTCCCACTTAGGTCTAAAGCTAGCACTTGAAAGCTATGAACCTATTCCACATTGACAACTTAATTATGCTATCTAGGCACACATGGAAAATTATAACTTAATTAGAACCTCATTTGGTAACACACCATCTCGGCACACCTCTTAATGCTCTTGTTACTCGTGTGACTTAGCCACACTTCACTGCCCTTATCTAAACGTTAGGGTCTCTCACTTGTACCACTCATATTTATTCCATCTTATCACCTCAATTCCTCACCTACTCTATGTCAAGTCTTCCAGATCAAATATAAAGGCTAAAATTATCACCCTCATGTTGCCATTCTTTTAACCACGATGCTCATCTCAAATTCAAGCTTAATGTTTATGACTAAACCCGAATATCAATATGATTGCTCGCTTACTATACTAAATTACAACTACTAGATACAAATTCAGAAATACTCGTCCACTAGGACCTTATGACAAATAGTCGATCCTCACCTCTTAGTATTCATACTTACAATTTACTATCATATTTCCAATCACAACTTGAGTACTATTCACTCATTCACTATACATCAATGCCTAATTAGTTCTATAACACTTTGAATATTATGGGCACTCCTTCAAAATCATAAGCCTGGCCTAAATCTATCACCTCATGAATACTCCTGCTCTTCTATTCAACACGTACACTTGGTCATTTCCTACACAATGATACTTCATCACCAACTCCTTTCTAGCTACAACACACTCTACCTCCTATGATGGAATCTGCACAACTCATCCCTTCTTAGTCTACCCATAAGGGAAACTCTTCATTAGTAACTTACTGGGTGTATGACTATAATAACATAGCTTGCCTCATCACTATCTCCCTTTCTAGGATTACTAAACCTCTACATACTTTTCTCTAACTCAGGGCACTTTCACTACTACTTCTCATGATCTCGTAACTCATGCTACCTTTTGGGTGAAAATACTACCCAAGCTCTAAACATACTTTCTCATAAGGATCTCAGCTGAAACATAACATAGAGAAGGAGTACAACTCGATTTTAGCTCAAACTCACGATTCATCTAATTATGGGTGCATTCCTCTAAAACTGAACACTTACTCATGGGCATCTCTCAAGCCCCTCTAAAGTCTCATGACTTTCTCAAGATTCTTGCTAAGAACAATTCATCGATAAAGGACTGACTCTACTTTTCAACCACCTCTAGTATGATGGGTAGTGGAATGGATATAAGAACGAACGAGAATGAATAAGTCTCTATGACATAGCTCTACTGCATGATTAAGAGTATGAAAGAAGGAAAACTTTTCTTAAATATCAGTAGTCCCTCGTTTATAGATTTGGGTCCCTCACAACCATAAACACGACTCTACTTGACACGACTTCATAGACACCTTAGGACACTTGAACTCTGTGCTCTGATGCCAAGTTTGTCACGACCCGATCCTACACCCTGGACGTGGTCGGCACTCGAAAACAATTGTTGGTCCTCATGGCGAACCCTCATTCTGTCTGACTACAAGCGGAAGACTAACTCAAGAATACAAAGCTTAAAAATAGAATAAAAATTCATGAAACTCAATTACAAGGCTTTAACTCAAATGAAAAACTTTGAATGAAATAAATAAACAGATTTCTGAGACTCTATAGTCTATCTATGAATCCTTTAAATGACAAAGATAGAATTCAGGACAAGACCCATGACCTCTGAACAACTGATATAACTGACAGTAAAAGTGGAACCCTCCGGAAGCAAAGAGGCTCACTATAGCTAACTTAAACTAAATGTGGTATCAACGAAACTCCTATTGATGACCTTGAATACCTGTATCTGCATCATGATGCAGGCCAAATGGCTCAGTACGTGGAATGTACAAGCATATAAGGGGATTTCTAAAGCATAGCATAAGCTTGAACTTGATAAAAAGGAAACAAACTTACCTCTTTTCAAACTTACTCTACTCAAGGAATACTCAAGGATATTCAAAACTACTCAAACTTACTCAATTCAGAAGTATTCAAGGATAAGATACTCAACTCAGTGAAACTCAACAATAAGGTACTTGACACAATGAAGCACATATCAACTCAAGATACTCATCTCGAAATACTCAACTCATGATACTCAAGGATAAAGCAATAGTAAAAGATGTAATATATATGGAAAACTGTAAAATTGTAGATAGCAACTCAATGCATTGAAAAATACAATAATACTCAGTGTGTCTATAAAAATACAATATAACTTTGTGGGAGTTTCTCCAACCGACAACCATCACTATGAGTTATGTGATGATACAACGTCTCGCCCACGCTGCCAGAACTGTCTTATACTTTGCCAAGGTATAACACCTCTCAACTAAGTGGATCCACTATTCTGTGCTAAAAAGCACTAAGGAATCATCTAAAAAGTATGATCCTTTCTACCCACGTCAGCTACATGATTTATGGGGGCTGTGAGTTGTATAAACTCTCCCCCATATCGGTGCCCAATACTACTACCAAAATATACTCAGCTCATATGTTTAAAAACATAACTCTTTCTGTGGTTTGATATTATTACTCAAAATCTTTCTCTAAAAAGAGATGTTACTTAACTGCACAAAACTCTTTTGTAAATCTCAGTTTCCTCCTCTTTTAAATGTGAAAAAATTTACTCTTAGGAATACTTAGTCCCCATATATCATTTTAAAGAAAATGACTCGACTCTACTCTTTCTCAACTCAAGTGCTCAAGTCTTAAAACAAGTTTAGAAAAAAATGTAAAAGACTTCTCAAAATAGGGTTCATGCTGAATGATGGACGTGAACGACTCAATTCAAGGTTTTCAATAACCATACAAAGAACTCGATACGATTCCAAATAGAAAAACTTCAATCATTTTTTTTTGTTTGAAAGTAGAAAAAAATAGGTAATATCGGTACCTAAATATTAATCCGAATTGACATGAATCTCAATGACAATGAACAAGAATTGACAATTGGTAACGTAAGTAAATATAGAATACACATAATCCCACAGAAGGATTTCTTTTTATGAATTGTTCATTTTAAATATTCAATTTAAATAAGTCGTATCTTGCTTAGACCAATAAATAGAGCTGAGGTTATAGTTAAAGCCGCTAATAGAAAACCAAATAACGAGTTATAGTAAGCATGAAGGGCTAAATTAAATGAAATATTTTCTTTTTATACATATGTTTAAAAAGCACTTACCTAAGTTTCAAATTTTTCAAAAGAAAATAGGAGAGTAGACAAAAACTCGGAACTCAACAATTCAGAACTCAAGAACTTCAATGATACTACTCATCTCAAGATTTCTCGACTCATATGGTTCATGCAGAATTATGGGAATGAACTACTCAACTTAAGGACTGCATGGGTAGCATGTAATAGTTTCATGATTAGGAATATAATCTCAGAAGGGTTAGAAACTCAATACTCAAGACTTAGAACTTGAATATACTACTCCTCTCAAAGGTACTTAATTTATGAAGTTTATACGGAATTATGGGCATGAACGACTTGACTCGAGGGTCTAAAGAATATTATGGAACTCATGTATATGACTCTTCTCATTCTCATAATTACTTCTTCAAAACTTAACTCAAAATCGATAGTTGATCTCAAAGGATTCACAATTGAACTCAAAGGCTTTCTTGAACTCTACTCTTGACTCTCTCTTGAATGTAAATTATATCTTGAACTCTACTCTTAACACTCTCTTGAATGTGAATTATGAAATCAAGAGTTATGTTTCATGATATGAAGGATCTCGTGATGATAAAGTATACTCATGAATACATTCTGCTCATTCTCATACTCACTTGCTTGAGTCGTGAGATACGTTATTAGAAATTGTAGAAGACTCCTCAAAAGACTCAAAGGGACTTTTTCAAAAATGTTTGAAAGAACTCTCAAGACTTGACTCTCAACTCTACCTTGAATGTGATTTATGAACTCAAGGTTGTGTTTTGTGATAGGAAATATCTCGTGATGTTTAGAAGTGTTTTTAGATAGTTAAACATGAGAAACGATCAAGAAATCACTGTCTGGAAGCCAGTCCGCGATGCGGAGTTGCATTTTAATATTTGGTCACGAAATAAATTTTGAGGCAGAGGGGTCCGCGACGTGGAGAAAGATTTTGTGCGTAGGGAGGGCAGGTCCGCAATGCGGAGTGAAGTACCAGATTCGCCCGACTTTTCCTTCTTCGTTTTCTAACCCCAATTCGCCTAAATTCGATTCTTTTTTCAATTTCTCTTTAGATTCAGATACCCAATACATGTACACAAAAATCTAATCAAACACAACTCTAAAATCAACACGATTTTCTCAAGAACTCATGAATCTCATCTATACTCAAGAACGAAAGCCAATTTCAAGAACACAATTCAAGAACATCAAACCTTCATCTTTCTAGAACGAATTTAGCGCTGAAATTAACATGATTGGCGTGTGGGTGAACAAACCCAACACTATGGAAGGTTACATACCTGAAAGAACCATCTTCTTGAAGAACTTGAAGGAAAATCTTGGAAGAAGAACCCTAGTCCTTAGTGTTTCTTGAATTTTCTTGAGCGTAGAATTTTTGGAGTGGATGAGAGGGTTTGATTTAAGAAAATTGATTTTTCTACTCGTTTAGGGTAATTTAGATGACCTCCTAAGGGTTTTTAGGACCAAAATACCCTTTAAGAAATAAATAAAATGAGCTGGGAGTCGAAATAATTTTTCAGAAGGCAGTAAGGTCCGTATTGGCTCCATAACTCGGAGCCATCGCGGAGCTGCTGCCAGGTTTATTCATCATTAGTAAATCAGTCAGAACTTTTTACTCAGAGCTCAAAATTTAGCAAACTTGGTGGCGTTGGAAAGAGGATTCAAAGGGATTTAATTTAATATCTTATGGGTCTGCTAACTCATCTTGTACTAAAAGTTATGGTCATTTGAAGTTGACGCAAAACTTAAGAAAAACATAGGAATGACTTGAACGAACTCTCTTTAGTTCTCCTTGGAACTCAACGTGCTACATCTAGTGACCTTAACACTTACGAAATATTAAATTCCATGGTAAAATCTCACTCACTACGAAGAACGATTTGAGTCTTAGTTCAAAAAATTTCTGGGGTGTTCCACTCACCAAAAGCTAACTCGAGTGTAGAGTGTTCTCAACGAAGCGTCTATTGATAATCCTGAACACCTATATCTGCGTCATAAAATGATGCAGGTCGAATGACATCAGTACATTGAATGTACGAGTATGCAAGGAGAACTAAAAACGTAGATAATTGAACTGACATGATTGGAAAAGTACTCACCTCACCTCAACTCAACTCGTTACAAAAGCAGTAACAAAATATTTACATGACTGTAAAAGTACTCACCTCAACTCAACTAAACTCAACTCGTTATTATTAAAGTCTGTCCTTACTCTATCTTCTAGTATATACTAGATACAGGTGCCCGTGCTAGCATGGGCCCAATATCATCGTATTTTTTTATTTTCATTTATGTGATATATGTAGAGTTTAGAAAGTTGAATAAATTTAATATGATTTTTTGATATGTAAGTGGTTAATTACTTTTGTCTGTGCAAATTTTTTGTGAAGAGGTCCATTAAGATGTTTATAATTAAAGTATTTTTCGTCATTGACCGTTAATTTTTTACTCAAAGTTGTTACAAGATATAAATAAATATTACCGACATTCAAAATAATTAAGCAATAACTAAAGAATATGAATTTTAAACTAAAAGTCATAGCTAAAACGGATTCCATAATTTCGAAAAAATTATACACACATTAAATTATAGTAGAACAAAGAAAGTAATCACTATTTAAATTAAAGTAGAAAAAAGAAATAAATTTTCTTAATTTTTTTTTTGAAACACGTTGAAGGAGGCACGCCGATTTTAAAAGTCATAGATAAAAAGGATTTCATAATTTCAAAAAAATTATACACTAATTAAATTAAAGTAGAACAAAAGGAATAAATTTTTAATTTGTTTTTCAGAAACATGCAAAAGCAGGCACGTCGACGGAGAACTAAAAGTCAGAGCTAAAAAGGATTCTATAATTTCAAAAAAGTTATTCACTAATTAAATTAAAGTAGAACAAAAGAAATAAATTTTTGAATTTTTTTTCCAAAACAGGATGAAGCAGGCACGTCGATTTAAAAGTCTTAGCTAAAAAGGACTCCATAATTTCAGGAAAAATTATACACTAATTAAATTAAAGTAGAACAAAAGAAATAGTTTTTAATTTTTTTGTTCCAGAAAGACACTGAAGCAGGCACGTTGACGGAGACGTGCCTGCTTCAACACTGATTGTCTCTTATATAATAAGAGAAAATATATATATACTATTGGTGCTTGCTGAATTTGGAAAGTCAAGCAAGGATCCAGGATACAGTCAACATTCAAGACACTTTCATGAGTTTAGTTTACAGAAATGTATACAATTTCATGAAAGCAGGAGGGGCCATGGGAGGGAGCTTAGTGTGGCAGCTAGTGGCACAAGGCATGGACAATTTTGATGATGGTTACTCAATTATCTTGGCACAAATTCCTTCAACTGCCATGACACCTTTTGCTCATTTGGTTCATAGCCCTAACATGGTGTAGGACATGCATAATCGTTTTGGTCGATGAGGTCATGAACATCATTATTCTTTACGTATAATTTGTTTTATATTTTGGGTTACTCCTATGGCCACTTGGTAACTCGACATACATATTTTGAATTTCCGCGTTAGCAAATTAACTAGTCTATGGTTTATTAATTTTATGGAATGTATTTCTCAAAGAAAATGCACTAGTATAAGGAAGAACATAAGTTATATACCTCCTTAGTGTAAAGAATTTTATACTATCATTAATTTTTTATAATAGCTAACTTGTCTTATTTTCAAGATTATAAATGCATATTTTAAGGAGACTAATAAAGGGTAGATATGTTTTGTATGACCTTAATACTCTAAGAAAAATAAAAATAAAATGCTCTGTGGCATATTTGTGGATTTTAGGAATATAAAAATTAGATGTAGACTGTAACTATGAAGTAACTCTAAACTCTTGATATTGCCGTACACATCAAAATTGTATAACACTCTATAAGACTAATTAAATTTTAGTTGGTACTTTACAAGATGAGTTTAATTTCAGTTAGAATTTTCGGAGGTTACTCTATCCTGAAATCAATTAGGAGATGAGGAATATATACTTTCATGACCCAAAGTGGATGAGATGACACTTGTCTATTCGTACCAATACAAGTCAGCCTCAACCCAACAAAAATGAAAGAAATGTGGAAATATAGTAAAAAAACAAGACAAAGGCGGAAAACTTATTCATTCTAAACAACACCCCAAAACCTGGTTGTCATGTGTACAATCCACTAATGAAAATACAGAATTTGAAAGATAAATACAAGTCTCAGTCTTTGTTTCTCAAGTAGAACAAAACTTAAAGAAAAGGAAAAGAGGGTCCGCCAGGATGACAAGCAGTTACCTCTCAAATCCTTCACGAGCCGCAACTGTCAGGGGAAGAAAACGAAGATCACATGGGTCCGGGCTCGAAACGTACACAAGCGTAGAAGCAAGGGGTGAGTATCAACAACACGATACCCAACAAACAATCTACTAGACAGAGCAACTAGCAAGAAAACAAATATCCCTTACACTCTAACCGAACCTCCTCAAACTACAACATACACATCAGCCAACCTAACAGTTCTACAATATACGACTCACAAGGCCCAATATTCACAACTCAATAGTCACAATTCAACAATCAAACAAATCAAGTAAGTCAATCTCAATGTCAATTAGTAGTTCACTCACATGCAACAAGTACATCAATCTCAAGTATCAAGAAAGTCACGCATAAGCACCAAGGTATCAAGTCACATAATCAATCTCTAGTCGAAACCATTTACATCAACTTTATAAATTATCACATGTCTCATCATACTATTCACAATCAATGCACACTAGATATATGACACCACACAGAAGAGACCACAATTCATACAATTCAAGTCCACATTCATGCTTTCAAGCATTTTTTTCAATCAATAAACAAGGGTCACAATAAGGCAATTCACATCATCATGTTCAACACGTAGCCTTTTTCATTTCAACCCTTTTTTATTCATTTAGGTGTAACAAGTGGACTATTTAACCCTTCACCTCATCCTCCATTACTCCGAACACACAATCAACAAAGGATGCATATGAAATCAACTAGAATACAAGGTTTAGGTAGCCACTTGCCTTAAATCAATCAACAATTACTCCAAGAGGAGAGTCTTCCCCTTCCAAATCACTTTCAAAGCAAAATACTCTAAAATTACCAAGTATTCACCATCACCCATCGAAAACAACACTTCCCACATCAATTATGTAAAGAAATAGGGTCAATCAACTCAAAACTCAATATCAAAATGAAGGTTTGAATCCAAAAAAATAATACTTGAAAATGATTTTTAGGGCTTTAGGAACTCATTAGTGAAAATCTTTTCGAAAAAAGGTATCAAAACCACTTCAAATCTCTATTTTAGCTGAGAACTTTGTATTCTTGAAAACCTTGCCATTAATCCACCAAAATGCCACATTTTGATTTTAAAACTCATAATTAATTAATGAAAAATGAATGTTTAGGATCAAGAAAACTTACCCTATTCATCTAGCATAGAAAATCCTTTCAAATTTCGCCACCAAGGGTTTCCCAAGTTCAAAAATGGTGAAATGGGGATTAAACCCCGAAATTTGTGGTAAAACCCCCCTTAGGCATTGCGCAAGCATTCAGGGGTTCGCTTAAACACGAGTGTCACTTAAGAGAAGCCTTCTTCGAAAAAGCGAAGGTCGCTTCAGAGACATGCCTATCGCTTAAGCGAAGGTCGCTTAAGCAGCTAGCTTGTAGACAGCAGCAACTCAACCAATTTTCAAAACATCAAAAGGACCCTCGTGATTCATTCAGAACCTTATATACACAATCCATATATGTGAATCAATTATACTCAATGTTCCTGACTCAATGGAATCGTCAAAACATGAATTTGAGGTCTTCTTGACCCGACATTCAAGAAAATCACAAGAAACTAACTTCTACCTAAAAAGGCCAAAATAAGCTCGGAACCTCTTAAAAATCAGCCAAGGCCTCACCTAGGCCTAAAATCATCCCACAAATCTAATGGAACTCTCACAATTCCGTTCTGAGCATCCGACCCCAACATAAATTTCCATAAATTCATAACTTAGGTCCTCAAAAAGACTCAAAAACTGAAACGAGAACTCTCACAACTCAAATTTCACATTTCGGGACTGATGGAATCAACATAATTCCATTTTGACACTTGAAACTCGAAAAGACCCCAAATAGCACTTTCTTAACAACTTAGTCTTTAAAACTCACAAACTTACCAAATTTTCAACTTTTAACTCAAAGTTAAAAGCCAACTTTTCAAAATCAATCATAACAGACTCGAGGTCGATATCGAGAGGGGTAAACTAATCAATTTATGAAACTTTTCAAAAATGACCGACCGGGTCATTATATTATCCACCACTAAGAAACATGTTTGTCCTCGAACATAAAGCAAAGGAAAGTACTTGGAGCTTAAAAAAGCTGAGGATATCTGGCATGAAAATCTGAATCTGTCTCCCAAGTCGCCTCACCAACTGAACGATGCTTCCATTGCACCTTTATTGAAGCAATCACTTTGGTCTTAAGCTTCCAGCCTATCCAAAATGGTTATAGGTTCCTCCTCAAAAGATGAGTCTGGACCCAAATCAACTGGATCAATGGAAAGTACATAGAACTCATCCAATATATACTTCTGAAGCATGGAAACATGAAACACAGGATGCACAACTGACAAGCTAGGTGTCAAGGCCAACTTATAGGCCACTTCTCCCACACGACTCAAAATCTCAAAAGGTCCAATGAATCTAGGGCTTAACCTGCCCTTCTTTCCGAACCTCATCACCCCATTCATGGATTACACTCGAGCCAAACATGATCATCCTCCATTAACACTATGGCTCAAACTCTCCGATTCGCATAACTCTTTTGTCGACTCTGGGCTGTCAATAGTCTACCCTAGATCATACGAACTTGCTCCATAGCATCTCTAAGAAATTCTGTATCTAATGAATCCATCTTAGCTGAATCAAATCGTCTATTCAGAGATCTACATTGTCTCCCACACAATGCCTCAAAAGGGGCCATCTGAATACTGAAATGATAATTGTTGTTATAAGAAAACTATGCTAAGGGTAAATGTTAATCCCATCTAGCACCAAAATCAATCACACATGATCGGAGCATGTCTTCCGATACCTGAATCGTCTGCTTAGAATAACCATTTTGTCTGGGGATGAAAAGTTGTACTCATATCAAATTGAGTACCCAAACCATGATACAAAGCCCTCCAGAAATGGGAAGTGAACAAGGAACCTCGATCAGAGACAATAGAAATTGGGACCCATGTAGTCGCACAATCTGACTAATATAAAGCTCAGCTAACTTCTCCGACGTATATTTCATCCGAACTGGATTAAATGGGAGGACTTGGTCAACCTATCAACCACCACCCAAATGGTAATTAGTCCCACAACAAAGTTTATAGTGATCCACCCCACTTCCAAGTAGGAATAGGCCTTCTCTGAGATATACCTCCAGGTCGATGGTGCTCACACTTGACATGTTGG
This sequence comes from Solanum tuberosum, assembly GCF_000226075.1. Classification (NCBI taxonomy): domain Eukaryota; kingdom Viridiplantae; phylum Streptophyta; class Magnoliopsida; order Solanales; family Solanaceae; genus Solanum; species Solanum tuberosum. Next base: position 242,609 of record NW_006239045.1, read on the forward strand.
CAAGTCAAACACCTCGAAAAAACGTCTACAATATCCATCTTCATACTACACCACTAATAGTGTTGGCTTAGGTCATGATACATCTTCTCCACACTCGGATGGATGGAATATCGAGAATAATATGCTTCTCAAGAATCAGTCTAACCAACTCGCCCACTTGGGAACACAAATCTTTCCCCCAATTCGCAAGACACCATTAGAATCAAGGACAACCTCCTTGGCTTCCCCTCTCATCACCTTTTCTCGAATGAGACATAGTTTCTCATCATCAAACTGGTGCTCATGAATCTGCTCAACTAAGGAAGAATGAGCCTCAATGGAAGCAATCAAACCCCCATCTCCTCATAAATACATAACCGAAAGAAACTGTTAGCTAACATCTATGCATCTCTAGACAATGGTATCTCCTCCACACTAATAACATCAAGACTTCCCATGCTATAAGTCTTCCTACTCAAACATCAGCCACAACATTAGCCATTCTTGGATGATACAAGATAGTGATATTATATTCCTTCAATAGCTCAATCCATCTACACTGCCTCAAGTTTAGGTCTCTCTAACTGAATATATATTGAAGACTCCGTTGATCTATGAAAACCTCACAATGAACTCTATACAAATAATGTCGGCATAACTTAAGCACAAACACTACGACTGCCATCTCTAAATCATGGGTTTGGTAGTTCCTTTCATGGGTCTTCAGCTGCCTAGAAGCATAGCAAATCACCTTACCCTTCTGCATTAGAACATTCTTTAACCCGACTCCTGAAGCATCATAATAAATAGTGAAATTCATACCCTCTTCGGGTAAAGTGAAAACACGAGCTGAAGTCAACAAGGTCTTGAGATTTTGAAAGCTCTCCTTACACTCATCAGACCACTAGAAACTCACCATGTGCCGAGTCAATCTAGTCAAATGAGATGCAATGGTAGAGAAACTTTGATCAAATCATCATTAATAGCCCACAAGTCCCACAAAACTGCGGATCTGATTAATCGATGTAGTCATGTAAAGCTTTAGAAAACACATCCCACTCTGTTGGAGGAGATCCAACTGGTCTTGACATCATAAAATTCTTCCACCACTCACTAGCGTAGCCACAAAGCTTAAGGGCAACACAATGAGCACCACGAGCATCTACCATACCTACAACCTCAAGAATCTTATAGTAGAAAGTCAAAAACTCGTGAGCATCCTCGTTCTTACCCCTAAAACTGGGTGGTTTCATCTTCTAAAACCTCTCATATCACTGTTGATCAATCGTTGTCAAGATAACCTCAGGAGCAATCTGTGCACCAATAGCTAGTGAAGGAACTGCTGGTGGCTGGCTCACCTAAACATGAACCCCTGGAGTCTGCGCCCCAACTCTCGTCTGAGCAATTTGTGGTGTGCCTGTCGCACTACCCTGAGAAAAGGTCTCTAACACCCCCAAGCATTCTCAAGAAATTCTCCTGAAACAATGGATCCCCAATCTTGAGAAGGAACCTAGTCCTTCTATAACCTTAACTTGTGGTTCTGGAGAAGCCGCTCTAGCTCTACCTCTGCCGCTCTACGGGCATAACCTCAAACTGGTGCCACTTCATGAGCACTTTCTCTAGCTCGGGCCCTACCTCTACCCTTAGTTGGGGTCTCAATAATAACCTCAGGGACTGCCTTCAATATACCACTGGAAACAGAAGTTCTGGTCCTCGACATCTGCCAAAAAACACGCGGTAACTCAGCACTAGCGAAGGTGACAACGCACGATAAGAAAGGATGAATAAAACAAAGTTTCCTAACAATATTTGTAGCCTCTTGAAGAGAACTACAGAAATGGGCGTGATGACACTTGTCTATTCCCACCAAGACAAGTTAGCCTCAACCCAATGAAAATGAAAGAAATGTAGAGATACAGTAAAACAGAACAAGACAAAGGAGGAAAACTTATATATTCTAAACATACCCCGTAGGATCTAGTAACAACCTCTAGTCCCTAACTGCATGCTCCCGTAGGATTGTCTTAAAGGACCTAGCTAGTGGATCCACTTTAGCAAAAGATAATGTGTGCGGATTCTACCTTGGCAAGTAGATTCTCCTTCTTTCGGTATGAGGGATATACCGGATTCCATGATATGGCTCTCATAGTCATATTGTCGGTTAAAGCTAATATCCCACAAAATGACCATGTTTCTTCAAAGCTTTTCTTATGTCTCTTATTTTTTATATGCATTAACTATATTCCATTATTTATATGCCATTACTTCTTTGACCTTCTAAATGTTCAATTATTGGTCATGCATTACATGTTTAAGCTATTTACAACACCATGTCTAGTTTATGCATATTTCCTTATACTTAGTACACTCTATTTACTAATGCAAACTTGTGCCTATATATTATCTCATTAATGTAGGATTTGATGCTCTTACCTCTCACCCTCGTGGCTAGTTGATTCTTTTGGATTTAAGAGTTTGGTGAGTCCTTATGTTCCGAGAACTGAGATAGATTTACTTGTTCATGCCTTTCTTTAGTTTTCAAGCATGTATGTTATTTATGGGTTACGTCCCAAGCACTTTTCTTATGATGTAATTGATGGTTTATTGGGACTTATGATTAGACTTTCGCTTTGTCAAATCCTTTTATGATATGAAACTATGACTTGAACTCTTTACTTCTATTATCGTGTATAATGATTGGTAAGTGGCTTGTGTAGGGCCCTTGGGGTCCTATACACCATGTAATGCCTAAGGTGTACTTTGAGTCGTGACTCGTGACAATTTTAAGTTATAGTTTTTGAGAATCTTTTAAAGTAATTTTTTTTTCTTAAATTGATTTTTTGAGAATGCAAAGATGAGTTTTGAGAAATAGTTTTAAACATGATTTGAGTAAGAGTATAAGGGAAATAAGTATTTCCAAATGTATCACTTTTTACATTGAGAAAAGAGAAATTTTGATTGCTAAATGAGTTAATGAGTTTAGAGATATTTCACAGCAGTTAGCTCTTTTAAGAGAATAATTTGAGCAATTACCTCAAATTGAGAAAGAGTATATTTTACACATTTGAGCATGAGTAAATATTTATTGGGATTAGTATTGAGCACCGATATGGGGGTGAGTTCAAACAACTCATATTTCTCATAAACCATGTTGCCAACATAGGTAAAGGATCATACTCTTTAGACGACTCTTTATTGTTTTCAAGCAGAGCTTTAGTGGATCCACTTAGTTGAGGTGTTCTATACTCTGGCAAGGTATAAGACAATTCTAGCAGCGTGAGTGCGCGTTGTATCATCACGTAGCTCATAGTGATGGTTGACGGTTAGAGAATCTCCCAAATAAGAGTGAAGAGTATTTTATTGTAATTTTTTATATACATCCTTGAGTTGACATTTTTTAGTTATGAAGCTTTAAATATTTCATCTCCTATTGTTTCTTTGTATTGAGTTGAGTTGAGGTGAGTATTCTTCCAGCCTTATCAGTTAAGTTATTTATTCATTTAGCTTTATTACATACTTGTATATTAATTAAATACTCATACATTTAATGTATTGATGTCATCCAACATGCATCTTTATATGAAGCAGATACATGTGCAGGATGTTCTTCGTTGAGATCACTTTGCACTTCAGATAGTTTTGGTGCGCCTAATTGCATTACGGAGGACTTCACATTTATTTTCTAGGTAGTTGTCTTGAGATGTCATGGGTCTTGTCCCAACATCCAACTTGAATAATAGAAGCTTCATAGATAGATAGATAGAGGTGGGGAGTCTCTCAGTATTTACTTTCCTTTAGGTGTTTTGCAAACTACTGGTATTGGTTGAGTATTTTCCAAATATTATGAAATAAGTACTTTGAGTTTACACGATGGAATTTTGTTTTAAGCCGCATAGTGATTGAGTTAGTCTTCCGCTAAGTAGTCAGTCATGCCAAGTGTTCGCTTGGGGACTAGCAATGGTTCTCAAGTACCGGTCACGTCCAGGGTGTAGACTTGGTGCGTGACATAAATTATCGCATTAATTTTATCTATTATACAATTATCTCCATTTTCTTTTTTAATTCTATTTGATAAGTATTGTCAGGAAAGATTATCATCATTCAATAAACGTTCTCACCAAAATACAGTGCAAGTTTTTGGTTCCTGTTTTTTAATTGCAAAACTAATTAAATTATTACACTAAATCTAATTAAAATGAAAATATTAGTAATTAATATTTTTGCCAATAAAAAAATGTTTTGAGGGACATATAACATCTTGTTCCATGGTCAAACTAGGAAAAGTTAAAAAAATACACTATTTAAGACCTTAATTTACATAATATTATTTAAGTCTTTTTATTTACAACATTAACATTTTAATTACAAATATGACATTTTATTATGAAATAAATAGCTACACGATTTAAGACCCATTTTAATGGTTAGTGGGCTTATTTTATGAGACTTGACTGGAACACATCAACAACAGCCCTCTTTTTTTTCATGGCATCCACTCCCGGTGCTATAGAATCACCCAACAGTAGTTTCGAATACACTGGATGCACCTCCTCTGAAGATTCAGGACCTTGGTAGGGTAAGGGGAGAAAAGCTGCGTTCACCGAAACCTCAAATCTAAAAAATGCAGCCCTTATGATATTCCTGGAGACTAAGGACAAAAAATAAATTCACATCTACCCACCGTCTCTAATGAAATGCTCTTTCGACCTCAGGTCGGTAGTGAAGCCTATTTTGGAAAGTACCTTGGTTTCCTTATTTGAAATCACAAACCTAAAGCCTCTGATTTCCAGTACATCATTGATAATATGAGGAAAAACCTCTCTAGCTGGAAGGTTAACTTCTTAACTATGGCTGGACGGACTACATTAGAAAAATCCACCCTTAATGCCATTATGGCCTATGCTATGCAATACTTCAACATCGCCCAAAAAACTTGCAACACTATTGACCAAATTCAACGGGACTTCATTTGGGGATCTTCTTCCCACAAGAGAAAGCTCCATTACATTTCTTAGGAAAAAATGACCTCCCCTAAAGAAATGGTTGCCTTGGTTTACAAGCGTCTGAAGAAAAAAATCAAACGCTTCTCACTAGTTTTTTCTAGAGACTCCTCAAAAACCAAACCTTGCTTTAGGCTCGAACTTTGACTACTATGTATAACTCTAGGGCTACTGCATCCTCCGATCTTTTATCTGGAAAAACATCATGCTAGGAGGAACTTCATGCTCCCAAGATACTGCCTAGACTCCTGCGACAACCCATTCAATAAATTTTTGGCACCAATATTGGATACCTCACACCCTTCCCCCTTCGAACTATTCTTCAGGGTCCCCTTGGTCTAGGCGAGGAACAATTAAGGCTCTCCTATATTTGGAATGGCATGCCTTGGGATTGGACTAAGTTATCCTTTGAGCTTCCCCCTAATATTATGGAGAGAGCCTCTATAATCTATCCTAATACCGACTTTGGTAATATCGATAAACTGTATTGGGCTCTCACAAGTAATGGTGTATTCACTACTATATCTGTCCACAAAATCCTCAACTCTCACCTGGTTAATTTCTTTCCTTTCTCCTAGATCTGGAAACTCCACACTTTGGAGAAAATAAAAATGTTCATGTGGTTGTATTCCCAAGGTAGACTCCCAACTAGAGGGACATAAAGATTGATTTACAAAAAATGATAACTAATTTGGCTAACTTCTCGAAAGGTAATGATTGTTGATTCAAACGAAATGTATTAAATTGTTGATTCAAATTTTGTACCTTAATTTTGATTCAAATGAAATGTATTAAACTGCAGCATCTGCTATCCACTTGCAAATTAAATTAAATTCAATGTCAAATCAATTTAGCCCATTCAAGCAAAAACACATAATTAACATTCTACGAAAAATTTAAACTAACAAACTTAATTAAACCTTCAAAACATACATAAATCACAATTTAAAGACTAATAAAGTCTTTCAAAATTCAAAACTAGTTCATAAGTTGTCACGACCCGAGCCTACACCCTGGATGTGGTCGGCACTCGAAAACCATTGTCGGCCCTCAAGTGAACCCTCATCTTGGCTGAAACAACTGAAAGACTAACTCAAGCATATATAAGAATCAAATTGAAAGAAACTATTAAAAATAGTTTACTGAATCTCAAAACTTTGCTGAATATACTGAGTATGAAAGATAAATTTTAAATGAAATATATGAAAAGCTGACTATCTATGAAGTGTCTACTATACAAAGATGAGTGTCGGTACAAGACCCACGCTCCTCAAAAGAACAACTACTAACAACTAATAAAACTGGAGTACTCCAAAAGCAAGGAGGTCTCACTCATAAGATAGATGAGCGGATGAAGTTATCTCAACAGACACTTGTTGAGGATCCTAATAACTTGTAGCTGCATCATTAAAAGATGCAGGTCGAATGACATCAGTACATTGAATATACGAGTATGTAATATAGGTGAATAACAAATAACTGAAAGAAATGACTGCAATAGATAACAATGTACTCAAGTTGAATGCAAAGAAATAACAGAGTAAAATCATTTAAAACTTTACAAAATACCTTCTCATCTCTGAACTCAACATAATAAGTGATATATAAAAATACACTTTTAACTCTATTGGGAGATTCTTTAATTGACAACTATCCCTATGAGCTACATGATGATACAGTGTCTCGCTCACGCTGCCAAAACTGTCCTCTACCTTGCCAGGATATAGGACACCTCATCTAAGTGGATGCATTAAGCTCTGCCCAAAGGCACTTTGGATTCATCTAAAAAGTATGATCATGTACCTATGTTGGCATACATTGTTTATGAGGAATGTGAGTTATCTGAACTTATATCCATATCGGTGCTCAATACTATTTCCAATAATATATATTCATGCTCAATGTTTAAAAACATACTCTTCCTCTGGTTTGAGAAAATTGTTCAAACTATCCTCTTAAAAGAGGTAACTACTCTTGAAATATCTTTAAACTCATAACTCATTTAGAAATCAAAGTTTATCTTTTATCAATGTAAAAACTGATACCTTCGGGAATACTTAGTTCCCTTATACTCTTACTCAATTCGTACTTGAAAACTCTTTCTAAAAAATATATCAAAATCATATTGTGATATGATCATTGATGACTCGGGAATTCATGCTGCATAAACATTGATGGCATAACTAGATACCATACTGCTTAAACATTGATGGCATAACTAGATACCATACTACTTAAACATTGATGGCATACTCAATTGTCATACTAATCATGTTTTAGAAACTCTTTCTCAAAACTCATCTTTACTTCCTCAAAAAATCAGTTTAAAACTCAAGTGTTGGCTTTAAAATATTCTCAAAAGTTATAACTCAAAATAGGGTTCATGCTGAAATATAGACATGAACGAATCAACTCAAGGATCTCAATAACAATATAGAAAACTCAATACTCAAAACTCAAAAACTCATAACTCAACGATACTACTCATCTCAAGAACACTCAATTCATAGGATTCATGTTGAAATAGAGACATGAACGAATCTACTCAATGATCTCAATGAATAACATATTGAAATTCAATAATTAGGAATAAAATTTCAAAAGAATCAGGAATTCAAGAACTCAAAATCATCTCATCTCAAGAATACTCAAATCTGGGGATAGAATTCTAGATTACTCTTTTACTGATTTGAAAGTAGATGTAGGGTGTGAGCATGAACAAGTCCAACACTATGGTAGACTTAGATACGTGAAAGAACAAGGTTCTTGAAGAATCTTGAAGAATTTTGAAGAAGAATTTGATTAGAGGTCGTGAAATCCTAGCTTGAACGAGAAAAAACAAGAAAACCTTTCTTGAGATTCTTGAATTAGTTTCTTGAAACTCTATGGCCAAGAATTATAATTTTCATTAGTGATTCATAATTGTATGGAGGAATTTGAGTTAGAAAGAATGAAATTCTTGGTGAAATACTTACCTTGTAGAATAATTTTGAAAAAGATTGAAATAATCTTGAATGGAGTCTTCTACTTGGATTTTTCCATAGGATTTTGCCTTAGGGTTTGAGAGAGAAGAGAATGATGTATTAAAAGATGAAAATCTGAATGTTTTGGGTCTTTAATTAGTTAAGAAATTCTTTTAGGGTTTTCTTAGAGGTAAAAAGATAAAAATGACCCTTTTTAATGTTTTCCCATCGACTAATTCGTCACTACACTGTATCAGGTTACTAAAATGGTCATAACGTTTTACTCAAAACCCATATTGAAATACTTACCTTGTAGAATAATTTTGAAAAAGATTGAAATAATCTTGAATGGAGTCTTCTACTTGGATTTTTCCATAGGATTTTGCCTTAGGGTTTGAGAGAGAAGAGAATGATGTATTAAAAGATGAAAATCTGAATGTTTTGGGTCTTTAATTAGTTAAGAAATTCTTTTAGGGTTTTCTTAGAGGTAAAAAGATAAAAATGACCCTTTTTTAATGTTTTCCCATCGACTAATTCGTCACTACACTGTATCAGGTTACTAAAAATGGTCATAACGTTTTACTCAAAACCCATATTGTTGCGAAATTGGTGGTGTTGGAAAGTAGATTCAAATACCTTTAATTTGATAGTTTATAGGCCCACATAACTTTATTTTCTAAGAGATATGGTCATTTGAAGTTAACTCAAGGAGAATCTTACATCAAAATTGAATCGGTAAGGAAACTTTCAACTCAACTTTGTGCTAGGAGTTTCGAGTGACCTTAATTGATATCCAAAATCATTCCCACACTAAAGAATTTACTTTTACACATATTCTCAATTTAAGAATCACCCAATACGACCTTACATGTAGATGAAGAATAGTTCAGGTCTTAACTTACCAATTTTTGGGGTGTTACAATATCTCCCCCTTGGAATCATTCGTCTTCGACTGATGGTTAAACTGAGGATGGAAGGGAAAGGAGTTACTCTGACTATCTTTCTGACTTTTGTACTTGCCTACTAACATAGGCGGAATTGAATCATACTATGAGCTTGGAATTGTCTATAGCATATAAGTCAAAAATGATATGAGTTTGAACATAGTCACACTTTGTCTGAAGCTATTTGATATAAGGCAAGGATATATGGGCACAAGGTAAGAATATGAACACTATGCTCTTCTTTCCTATTACCACACCTCATTGGCTGAAACTCATAGATCTCACAAGCGTATATGACTACTCTAAGCAAGGTATGAGTCTAACTGTATGCTCTTACTATATTCAAGCCTAACTCGAAATCACAAAGTACTTAATATAAACTGGTTATTTTGATCTAAATCGCAAGATTCGGGTTCTATACCTCTGTAGGAAATCTCATCCGAAGAACACTACTCCTTACCACTACATTCAGCTAACCTTGAGCTTATATCACGAAACACCTAATGTATCACGCATTGTCCACATGTTAATAACATCACATTCAAGCTTAGAACCTTAACAACTCCATAGACTCCTACTAACCCACTTTCTAAGAATTCCTCATTCTCTCGTCACTTCTATCAACTTCACTTTCATGCATTATTACTAGGAAACTGACTTATTACTCATCGTAAGACCTTATCTCCTTCTTCTTCCATATTCATAACCTTAGATGGAATAAACACACCATCACTATCACAATAACAAATAGCAAACGTCTTCTCTATCATCACACAACTACTATCAACAACACCACTCCCAAAACTAAAAAGGGTTACTCAAAGAATTTAGGGTGAAAGATCATAAGCACGATTCATTCGAGATGTCTGATATAAGAATATGCATGGCATAACATTATGTTGCTAGCCATTGAGAGTAAATTATGTATTTGCGAGACTAAGCATACTATGAGATTGAGTATACTATGAGACATGAGTGCTTATATTAATAGGTCCTTACCATGAGGCTGATATACATAACTTTATATAGTAAGATTAAGATCAATGGGCTGAAGTATTTGCCCATCTTTCGGGAAACTGAGCATATATGTGAATCTCTCTAAAGTGTATGTGCATAGGTCATGGACACAATTCAGAAATTAGGAATATCAACAAGATATTGGAATGACTTAACTTTGAGGAATCCGCAAGATTATGAATGGATTTATATATCTCTAAAACTCTTTCTAAAGACATCACTATCTGATTCTCAACACTTGACTTTGTTTTTCATCTTATCATCTCCCCGTTGGGTCTAAAGCTTACACTTGAAAGCTATGGATCTATTCCTTCATCTCTACACTGGTCTACATTCCCTTTACTCTAATACTCGGGAAAGGCTTATCTCATGACTACTGAACTATCTATAAGCAAGCACTAAGACTCCTTCTAAGACCTCTTTTCAAGATGCTTCTATTAACCTCTTCCCCAATGGCTTATAAGGCTGCTTTGTCTAAATTTTTAAGGGAAACATAATGCTTACTTCAACCTATTCCACAATGACAGCTTAAATATACTATCTAGGCACACATGGAAAGTCATTAACTTAATTAGAACCTCATCTAATTACATACAATCTCGAGTACACCTCTTAATGCTCTTGTTACTCTTATGACTTTTCCATACTTCACTGCCCTTATCTCAAAGTTAGGGTTTCTCACTTGTACCACTCATATTTATTGCATCTAACATCTCAATTCTTCACCTACACTTGGTCATTACTAACACAATGAAACCTCGTCATAAACTCCTTTCTAGTTAAAGTATACTCTAACTCATCCTAACTAGTAACTCTTACTCTACCTCCTATCATGAAATCTTCACAAACCCATAACTTCTTAGTCCACCCACAAGGGAAAATTCCTTATTAATAATTAACTCACTAGGTCCATGACTACAATAACATAATTTTCCTCATCACTCTCTCCCTTCTTAGATTACTATACCTCTGCATACTTTCCTCTAACTCTTGGCACTTCTACTGCTACTTCTCATAATTTCGTACCTCATACTATCTTTTCGGGTGAAAATACTACCCAAGCTCTAAAATATGGTTCCTCATAAGGGTCTCAACTAAAACAAGGTTCAGAGAAAAAAGTCTGGGAATACTTTTTTTCTTTTAGCTCGAACGTGTGATTCATATGAATAAGAGTGCATTCTTTCAAAACTCAACACTTAACTCACTCACGGGTTTCTCTCAAGCCCATCTGAAGTCTCATGACTTTCTCAAGATTTTTGTTGAGAGTAACTCATCGATAAGGATCTGGCTTTGCTTCTCAACTACCTTGATTATGAGGGGTAGTCGAATGGATATGAGAAATGCATGGAATAAGTTCCTTTGACATAGTTCTATTGCACGATTTAGAGTATGAAAGAAGGGAAAAAAATCATAAATGTCTATAGTCCCTTATTTATAGAAGTGGGGGCCTCATAACCATGTATAAGATCCTACTGACACGGCTTTATAGACACCCTAGGACACTTGAACTCTGTGCTCTGATGCCAAGTTTGTCACGACCCGAGCCTACACTCTGGACGTGGCCAGCACTCGAGAACCATTGTTAACCCTCAAGCAAACCCTCATCCTAGCTGACTAAAAGCGGAAGACTAACCCAAGCATACATAAGAATCAAATTGAAAGAAACGTTTAAAAATAGTTTATTGAATCTCAAAACTTCGCTAAATATACTAAGTATGAAACATAAGTTTTAAATAAAATATCTGAAAAATTGTCTATCTATGAAGCATCTACTATACAAAGATGAGTGTCGGTACAAGACCCACAACTTCTCAAAAGAACAACTACTAACAACTCATAAAACTAGAGTACTCTGAAAGCAAGGAGGTCTCACTCATAAGAAGACGAGCAGATGAAGTGATCTCAACAGACTCTTGTTGAGGATCCTAATAACATGTATGTGCATCATTAAAAGATGCAGGTCGAATGACATCAGTACATTGAATGTACGAGCATGTAATATAGGTGAATAACAAATAACTGGAAGAAATGACTGTAATAGATAACAATGTACTCAAGTTAAATGTAAAGAAATAAAGGAGTAAAATCATTTAAAACTTTGCAAAATACTTTCTCATCTCTGAACTCAACATAATAAGTCATATATAAAAATATACTTTAATTCTATTGGGAGATTCTCTAACCAACAGCCATCACTATGAGCTATGTGATGATACAACGTCTCGCTCATGCTTCTAGAACTGTCCTATACATGGCCGGGGTATAGAACACCTCGACTAAGTGGATCCACTAAGTTATGCCTGAAGGGACTAAGGATTCATCTAAAAAGTATAATCTTTTACCCATGTTGGATACATGTTTTATGAGGAATGTGAGTTGTCTAAAATCATTCCCATATCGGTGCTCAATACTACTCTCAATAAATATATACTCGTGCTCAAATGTATAAAACATTCTCTTTCTCTAGTTTGAGATAATTGCTCAAACTATCCTCTTAAAAGAGATAACTGCTTTGAAATATGTCTGAACTCATAAACTTGTTTAGAAATCAAAGTTTCTATGTTCTCAAAATAATACTCTTTCTTTATATAAAAATGAAACATTTGGGAATACTCAGTTCCCTCAGACTTTACTCAAAATGTCTCTTTAAACTTTCCTCAAAAACTTAGTTAAAACACATATTGGATTTAAAAGATTCTCAAGATTTATAACTCGAAATAGGGTTCATGATGAAATATAGACATGAACGAATCAACTCAAAGATCTCAATAACTATATAGAAAACTCAATACTCAGAACTCAAGAACCCGAAACTCAAGAATATTACTCATCTCAAGAATACTAAATTCATAGGGTTCATGTTGAAATGTAAACATGAATGAATCAACTCAAGAACCTCAATGCATAACGTATATCAATTCAAAAATTAGGAATAGAGTCAAAAAAAAATTAGGAACTCAAGAACTCAAGATCAACTCAATAAAAGCTCTAGAACTTTTCTCTTAAACTCAGTTTAGTTTGGAATGGAAATTAAGACAAATGATTAGGACATGTAGGATCTCTCAAGGATTAATGGAGCCTTTAGGAGCTAATAAAGAGGAGAATGTAGTCACGATTTAAAGGAACACGTTCGAAAAAGAAACATGGAAAGAAAAAGAGTCGGGTGACCCTAGCTTACTGTTAGTGCGTCACCCCAGGGCCTAAAATTTAGAATTCAAGCCTTGGCATACTGCTAGTGCATTGCACCATGGCCTGAACTACTGAAGTTCAGCCTTGGCGCTATGCGTGGCGCGCTGCCCCAGCCCCTACCCAGAAAACCGATAAATTTTTCTTCTCAATTTAGGGTCCTAACTCGTTTAGAATTGAATTCCTCCTAAACTCTTCTTGATTATAATACCCAACACAAATTCATAGAATTTCTCATACAAACCTCCTCCAAACATGACTCTTACCAATAATTCACAATACAAAAGAATTCACAACCTCCATGTAAAAGAATTGAACCAAAATCAAGAACTATGCAAGAATCCTTTAGATACAACGATTTTACAGATAAATTAGATGTATGGAGTGAGGAAGATCAAGTCCATCACTGAGGGAAGTCTTACATACCTAGAAAGAACAATGTTCTTGGCAAAAAATCGACGGGATCTTGAGGAAACGCTCAAAACCTAGCTTTTTCTCCTCTTGAATTCTTCTCTTATATTTCCAAGTGTTTATGAATGACAAATAATGGTTTAGAATCTTATTAGACCCTTAATTGGGTGAGGAAAAACGTGCTAGGCCTAGTGGGAAAAGGAAAAGACCATAATACCCTTTTCTAAAACGGATGAAATGCCTTAAATAGAGAGGCTTCACTAAAACGAGCATAAATTTTTACTCTGAGCTTGAAATTAAGCAAACTTGATGGAGTTGGAAAGAGGACTCGAAGACCTTCAATTTGGTAGGTCATGGGTCACTTAACTCTGTATGTGCTAAAAGATATGTTTGTTTGAAGTTGACCCAAAACTAAAAATTGATGGGTGACTTGAACAAATTTCTCTTTAGTTCTTTTTGAAATCTGTGTTGTCATATCTAGTGACCTTAACACCAAAAAAAATAGAATCACTCTGTACAATCTTATTAACAAATGAAGAATGGTTTGAGTCTTAACTTAGAAATTTACGGAATGTTATAGGATGTTATCAAGAACTCAAGATTTTTGAGTAAAAAAATCGTAGTCATTATTAAAAACAACAACTATATATACATATCTGAGGTCTGGGATGAAAATTTAATTTTTTAGGGCAAAGACATTGAAGACTTCACCTCCTTTCCAAATTTGTGTACAATTTTTGTTTGAAGGTTGTACTGCAACAAGAGTTCATCATTGGAGTCCAAGTTATACCTATATCTAGTTGGTGACAAAAATGAAGAAGCTCCTAATAATTCTTCATTCCAATCTTCTGTTTCGGTTGAAAGAAAAGTTTTGAGGAAGAAATTGATGACAAGATGAGAAATGCTTTGGAGTTATTGATTAAAAAATAGTGCAACTAGCTTTAAAGAATGCAAAGAAAATATTAGATGGATTTGGATAGGAAGATCCATTATACAGTACATCTATTAGTATATTAGTATATTTTGTGAAGGTGACAATTATTTAAAAAAAAAATAATGACGCTTTAGGTTCACAAGTTAGAGAATTGGATTAAGGTCATTAAAAAAAAATAGGAATTCTTTAATTTTTCTGATAAGCTAGAATATATGTTTTGATTATATCAAACCTTCTTTATTATTTTTCGACTAGTATCTATCATACTTATTGAACTTTTTGATATTATATTATGACTATGAAATATATATATTTTCTTATAAAAAGATATTTATGTTGAATACTTAAAAGAAATCACGTTACAATAATTTTTATATCGATGTATAATTTTTATTTGCATATCATATAGTAATTTTTTTAATCAATATAAACACTTAAATTATTATTTTTATTGAAAAGAAGTACTTTTTTGTTGAAATAAATTTTTTATAATATTTGATAATGTTTAATTTCATATGCACATTCAAATAGAAAACAAACAATCTTAATCATTCAGTGTTCTGATCTAGAGACCACATTTTAATATTTAGATGTGCATTTAGATATAGACATCTAGATCTTAATGCACATCTTAATATTCAAATCCTTATTCAAATTCAGATGTCTTAATCTTAATAGAAACAAATGAGGTCTTAGTGTCAAAAAGACAAAAGCACACCTAAACTATACCATTTTTTGAGTTTCATACCTAAACTATTGGAAGTATGAGTTTCATACCTAAACTAATACATAAACATAACCCTTAACTTGGCCTCAACTGGAAACTATGACCTTTAACTTTGGGTGTGCACAAATAGGTAATTAAACTTGTATAAAATTGAACAAATAGACACATTCGTCCTACATGGAAATTTTGTGGCCTACGTGGCGTCCTATGTGTATTATTCCATGTAGGACATATGTGTCTACTTGTTTAATTTTATACAAATTTAAGTGTCTACTTGTGCACACTCAAAGTTGGATGGCATAGTTGTCTGCTGAATCCAAGTTAAGGGTCATGTTTATGTATTATGCCTTTGAGAAACATATCTCTCTCTTTTATTACACTTTCTTTATGGTGTGTGTACTACACTCTCTCTTTTATTTAAAATAAATATATTCCAACATCACACTTCACATGGACAAAACATTCAACTTTGATAAAAATTAAATAAATTATTCATATTAGTAAAAATTAAAGATTAATGTGTTACCATCACACACACATATACCCCCTCCCCCCACAATTTCTTAGTTTTATTTTTTAATTTCGTTTATAAATTTTTTTAAAAAAATTATCACTTCATATCCCTCTCCCCCCACCACCTTTTCAAATAATAATTTAGATATTATATCAATGTCTTTAAAAAAGAAAGCTCTACCGCAGCCCACCTAACCCTCTAACCCTCCACGCTCAATTTCTTTTCTCTTTTTGTGTTAAATATATGCATATATTTTTAGGAAAATATATTTACTTGCCGCAAGACTTTTTATAAAATGAAAATTTTACTTATGTTATATTCTCTATGTAAGTAGAAAAAATATTTTCCTAAAAATATATGTATATATCTAACACAAAACGAGAAAATATATATATATAATAAAATATAAATTAGGGGCGGATGGTTAGATAGGGTGAGATAGAATTTGTTTTTTTGTTAAATAATATTATTATTTTTGGAAAGGAGTGGGTGGGTTTGGGGGGGGGGGGGTGTGGTGAAGTATGAACATTTGAAAAATATTTTATAAAGGAAAATTTAAAAAATAAAAGGACAACGGATTGTCGGGGAGTGGGTGGTGGTGGTGGAGCGGGCTGAATTTCTTTTAAAAAATATTTTTTTATTTTTTAAAAATAATTTCTCGTTTTGGCGAGTGTAATACTTTAATCTGTAACTTTTAACTAATATTAATAATTTATTTATTTTTTGTCAAGATGTGTAACGACCGGGTTCCGTCGTTATAGAAAAGCCAACGGAGAAAATTTTGGGTCGAAAAACTTTTTCGTAGTAACTTGAGATTTTCCAACCTAGTTCAGATTTGGACGAAATTTGAGTCATTAATGTGTAGGGAAATCTAGTAACAATCGGGTGAATTATTTATGATTTTGATTACATGAGTAGAACTCTCGGAATCAATCTTAGCGTGAACGATATTTTTTGAGCGTCGTTGGTTAAATGTGTGCTTTGGAATGGGGTTCTTGGAATTATTTAAATAGCTCGCTGTTTCATGCAAGCCGCATTGGCGGTGGTTTTGGTCGCTCTGGCGGTGCCGCTGTAGCGGGGTAAAGTCGTAAATAAATCCCAAAATGACTTTATTCTATACTTTTCGACTTTGAGAGCTAGGAGACGACCCCATACGAGTTCTTGACCGTTTTTCACCATTCTTGAGGCTAAAGGTAAGATTTTAACTCCCCGAATCCGTTTTTTGATCCGTAGAACACAATCTAATGGGTAATTAATGATGGGGGATGGTTTTGATCTAGATTCTATGGTGGAAACAACCCTATTTTGGATGCTTAGAATCATGGGTATGATCTAGGGTTCATAGAATTATTAGCGATTTGGGTAATTAGTGATTGTTTGTTGATTCCTGTGTTATTATAATTGTTTGTAGACCAAGAACAAGCGGAACGAATCCGGAAAGGAAAGGATCAAGTTTCTTAGGGTTTCAAGCTTGTTTCGAGGTAGGTGATGGTTGTGATTCTATGATTGTGTGATTTATGTTTGTTCTTGCTTCATTATGATACATGTATGTATATGAATGTTGCATTATTGATCACACTTGTTGTAATGAGGTAGATGAATGATGGTTACCATGAAATCACGACTTAATTGTATGATCTTAAGGATATACTTTTGATTGTGATTGTGGTGTGTTGAATCGGTTGCCACGTTCCGGCATAATTATGAGATCGGTTGCCACGTTCCGGTATAATCATTGGATCGGGTACCACGTTCCGGTATACTAACTGTTTGGATTTGGGTTCCATGATAGGACCAATGACTTGTCATAATTGTGTATTTTGAGACATGTGAAGTTGTTCGTTGTTCGTAAATGTTGATGATATTGTATATGTTCGATATACACATGTGATTATATTGTTGTTTGACTTATGTATGTCGCACTTAGTGGGATAGCCGCGTGATCCTACTAGTACACTGTGGTTGTGTACGAATACTGCACTTGCTCTTATTTTTGTTGAGTACAGGGGATCTTCAAGCGGCTACTGACTGACCTCGCTGAGGAGATCAATGATTGTTCGAATTCAAGGGTGAGTCAATTCTTCCGGACTGCCATGGGTTCTCTTTTGTCTATGTCCACCATTTCCGGACTTAGACTATTTTCTAGTTAGTTATTAGTGCATTAGTATTCTATCCCTTCTTGTTTAGACTTGTTGAACTTTAGATGTTTTGGTACATTGACTTTCAGGTTCTAGGCATTACTTCCGCAATGTTAGTTTATTATTGTTAGACTTTTGTTAGAGTTTATGGGAACTCTATTTATTTCCTTAGTATTTAACTTGCTTCCGTAACTTAAATGTCTTTGTTTTGGTTTAGTTGCTAGGTTTGGGTTGTAGTAGTGGTTCTCCCACCGGAGACTTAGTGTGGGTGCCAATCACGACGGTCTAGGTCGTGACAAGATGAAATATTTTGTCCACATGGAATGTCATGTGTCAAGTTTTTTCAAATAAAAGAGAGAGTGATTACTTAATGTGTATTTCTCAAACTAATAAGTGATAGTTTATGTATAAAACTCAGACTCCCAATAGTTTAGGTATAAAACTGATAAAAAGGGTATAATTTAGGTGTCTTTTTTGACAATTATCTCATTAGTATATATATATATATATATATATTATATAAAGAATGAAAGGAAATAAATACTGAAGAAACAAAAAAAAAGTACAGAGTTTAAGAACCGAAAATGGGGTGAAGAAGACGATGGCTGGAATATGGGGTGGGGTTGCTTTCTCTTGTTTATCTAGAAAGTTATTTAAATGTTTTTTAGTTATTTTAGTGTCAATTGTCAATAAAAGAACAAAGGGTACAAGTTTTTTTAAAAATAATAAAAACAAAATATTATTTGGGATCTATGCGCCTAAAACCAAGTGATGTACACTTATGTTGTTATAACAACATTTTGTGTTTTATGAACACGTGTTTGGAATAATTTAGCTTTTCAATTGGTACAAGTCTTAATTAAGATGTCTAATCGAGTTATGTGGATAGCTTCAAGGGTCGTCGACATAACACGATATATTGATTAAAAATAATAAAACATGTGTTTAATATTTCTTAATTTCATCTTTTTGCTAAATTTTTCTCTCTCTTTCTTTTACATTCTTTAACAAGAGGAAGATGTTAATTGAAGAAGTGTTGCGGTGAGGTGATTAGACTAGAAATGACATATTTTATCTTACTAAATATATGATTTAGTAAAGATATTATAAAGATAGTTGATTATAGTAGAATGTTAGTAGATAGTCGAGCGTTGTGTTTTTGCATTCTAATAGCATTAATACTAATCTTGTAGTGTCTTACCCATCAATTTACGTTGTTCTTTACTTCGGCTTCCACAATATTTTGAAGTTATTATTGATTCCGTAATCTTATATAATAATTTTGTTTATGTATGTTAATTTTTAAATTATTTTCTTATGAATTACCTGAGTAGAGGATCATTCTGAAATAGTGTCTCTACCTTCATGAATACAAAAATTTGTATAAGCTAGATCCTCTGACCTCTTATAGTGAAATTACACTAAATATATTGTTATTGTTATCATTTAATATATTTTTCATAAATGTTTAACCATTCTTGTTGTTTGACATTATTGGGGATTAGCCTTATTAGTTACGTTGGTTAAATGATTGTTATCAGTTTGTTACAATAGTGTTAGAGTCGGTCATGATTTGTAAGATTCTCTCACGTGTTAAGCATTAGTATAGTGCTATAAATATAATAATGATCTGTGTAACTGAAGTTGTAGCTGAATAATAAAAAAGAAAAGAGTTTTTTCTTCTCTCCCAAAATATCTAAGTTACTTGCATGTCCATATCTGATAATGGAAGCTTAGATTCCATGGCTTCTAGGCACAATCCATAATTCTTCATGGTATCAGAGTAGCGATCCGAGAATCAACTAGTGAAATTCAGCTTACTATCAGATCTAGAATTCAGCTATGACAGAATTAACAATTGCGACTATTCCACAAAATCATCCATTGTTTCTCCAGCCTTCAAACACTCCTGGCGTAGCTCTAATTGGAATCAAACTAATAGGTCCAAAAAACTATGGACTGTGGAGCAAATCGATGAGACTTGCGTTATTGGTGAAGAACAAGTTTTGTTTCATGGACGGAACCTGCTTGAAAAGTTCTTATAAAGGCGATTTAGGAATTCAGTGGGAAAGATGCGATGCTGTGGTTTTTCATGGATAAGCAGCACAGTTGCGACTATCTTGGTGACTACAATTATGTACGCCTCAAGTGCAAAAAGAGTTTGGGATGCTTTCAAGGAGAGATTCAGCAAATCAAACCTTACTCGAGTTTATCAGCTATGGTCAGAGGTGGCTACACTATGGCATGGTACTGATTCTGTTACTGCTTACTATAGTAAACTACGCAATTTGTGGGATGAATTTGATGTGTTGGTTCCCACACTTTTGTGTGAATGTGATGAAGCTATACCTTACGTTTAACATTTGCATCAACAACGCTTGTTAATGTTTCTAATGGGACTAAATGAGACCTTTAGTCATGTGAGAAGTGATATACTTCTCAAATCTGTTGTACCAAATGTGAATCAAGCATATGCAATTGTCGTTCAAGAGGAGAGTCAGAGATTTTTAGGAGTAGTCAATTTAAACAAAGAGCCTCTCACAATGATGGCAAGAAGGGGACAAAGTTTCAAAGGAAGAAGATTTACAGGACCGATAATAGGAAATGGAACACTATGTATGCACTGTGGGCACAAGGGACATAGATCTGATGACTGTTACAGGGTAGTTGGCTATCCTGTTGATTTTAAGACCAAAATGAAGTCTAATAATGGCAATCAAACTGGATCGGGTAATTCTGGGCAACATCAGACTGGTTATGGTGGTTACAGGCCTAGAGGAAATATTGCTCAAGACGAGTCTAGCAGTTTAATTTCAAGCCTTATGCTAATCATGCAACAACAACAACAACAACTGAGCATGATCATCATCTTACTGATGAGGAGCAAGGTCAAGTGCGGAACCTGGTACACAATAATGAATTGGGAAACTGCAAGGCAAATATGATAGGTAATGTTTCTCTACTGACTAAACCTGGTGCATCTGAATGGATAATTGACTCAGGGGCAACTTATCACATAGCCTCATGTGAGGGCTTATTGGAGGAGTTGATAAGCCTGAGAAACTCCAGGAATAACGTTGTTCAACTACTTACAGGTAGTAAGGCACAAATTGTAAGCATCGGTAGTTCAAGAGTATTAAGTGACCTGAAAGTAAATGAGGTTTTGCATGTTCCAGATTTCAAATTCTACCTCTTATCAGTTGCCAAACTTACTAAGGATATATCATGCAGTGTTAGTTTTTTCCCTAACTTTTGTGTGCTACATGACCTTTATTGTGGCAAGGTGATTGGGATTGGTAGAGAATCCAATGGTTTATACTTTTTAAAAGATAGAATAAAAGCTACGGTGAATGTAACAGTGCTGAGCACCAACCTGAGAGACTTATGGCATTCCAGACTGAGGCACCCTTCTCTCAAGACAATGCAGCATATCGCAACTCTCAGAAACCTTCTAAACTTCAAGGATCAGCAAAGTTGTCAAACTTGCCCAATGGCAAAGCAAAGCAGGTTACCATTTCCTGATAGTTAGAATAAATCAGGTCACCGTTTCTAATTGATACATGTAGATGTTTGGGGTCCCTTGTAAGGTCCCAACACGTGATAGAAAGCATTACTTTGTCACTATAGTAGATGATTACAGTAGACTTACTTGGATTTGTTTTTATTAAATGTAAAACTGAAGTGTTGATTATACTGAAGGATTTTTTCAAAATGGTGCAAATACAATTTGGTGTTACAGTCAAAGTATTAAGGTCTGACAATGGTACAAAGCTTTTTTCACTCAAAATGCAATGAGTTGTTTTCTGATCTTGGAATAGTTCATCAGAGCTCATGTCCCTATACACCTCAACAAAATGGCATAGTAGAAAGGAAACATAGGCACATTCTTGATACTACTAGGGCACTACAGATCCATGCGTCCATTCCTATAAGATTTTGGGGAGAGTGTGTTAAAACTGTTGTTTACTTGATAAATAGGCTTCCCACAGATGTTTTACAAGGGAAGTCTCCTTTTGAAGTTTTATATGGCAATGTACCCAGGGTGGATCATTTAAAGGTGTTTGGTTGCTTGTGTTTCTCTAACATACTCCCAAAGAGGGACAAATTTTCTCCTAAGGCTGAAAAGGCTATCTTTATGGGGTATGCTTCCAATCAGAAGGGTTACAGACTTCTAGCTTTACAGTCAAAAACCTTATATGTTAGCAGGGATGTAACATTCATAGAACAAGTTTTTCCTTTCCATAGTTCCTCTATTGACTCTACAGACATGTTCCTGCCACAATAATTAGTTCGTGAGGACCATGTGCAACTCCCTCTTGTTATTGTTCCATTTGTTGTACCAACTGATGAGCCTGGTCCACTTGTAGTTGATGATCCCGGATCCTCTTCATCTCATAGCAATGATGATGTTGTTCTGGAAGATAGTGATGGAGAAGTTCTTCAGGACGGCCCTCTTGTTATGACACCTACTCCTGTTATCAATCAGGTTGCACCTATTGAAACCTCTAGGAGACCAAGCAAAATCACTCGACCTCCTATATGGCATCATGATTATATAGTTAAAAGGAAGGCCAATGCAACATGTTATACCCCATTGGGGATTACATTGATTATTCTCATCTTAGTCCATCTTATCAGAAATACATAACTGCATTTTCAGTCTCTGTTGAGCCTACTTCCTTCAAAAAATCCTCCAAACACCAATATTGGATTACTACCATGCAGGATGAGGTAGATGCTCTTGTGCAAAATAACACTTGGGTTGTGGTTGATCTACCCCAGGGAAGAAAGCTATTGGGTCAAAATAGGTGTATAAAGTGAAACACAAGGCAAATGGTGATGTGGAAAGATATAAGGCTTGATTAGTTGCTAAGGGCTATAGCCAACAGGAAAACCTCGATTATCATGAAAAAATTTCCCATGTGGCCAAGATGGTCATTGTTAGAATGGTCATTAGCATTGCTGTAGCTTACAATTGGCCCCTTTTCCAGATGGATGTCAATAATGCCTTTTTACAAGGTGATTTAATTGAGGAAGTGTACATGGATCTGCCTCAGGGATTTCAAAAGCAGGGGGAGTACAAAGTTGGTAAGTTGGTTAAGTCCTTATATGGTCTAAAACAGGCCTCGCGACAATGGAATCTTAAGTTGACAGATGCACTAGTTGACACAGGTTATTCTCAAAGTCCCCATGACCATTCTCTATTTACAAAAAAATCAGGAGCCGACATTACTGTTGTCTTGGTGTATTTGATGATTTATTACTCACTGGAAACAACTTACAGTTGCTTGATGAATTAAAAACTTCGTTGCATAGCAAGTTCAAAATGAAAGATCTGGGGACCGTCAAATACTTTTTAGGGACTAAGGTCTTGAGATCCAAAATAGGTATTCTTCTCAATCAAACAAAATATGCTCTGGAGCTAATTCTAGACTCTGAACTTGTGGGTGCTAAGCCTGTTAACACTTTTTTAGAGGAAAATGTCAGGTTCACTACTGTGGAATATGATGAACACACGGGAAGGATTGATGATCCTTTTTCCAAGATGTTACTAGCTATCAAAGACTCATAGGAAGATTGTTATATCTAACCATCACCACGCCCGACATCAGCTTTGTTGTTCAAGTGTTAAGTCAGTTTATGCAGCTTCCTAAGGTGTCACACTAGGAAGCAGCCTTGAGATTAGTAAGGTATTTTAAGGTGTCCTGGTCAAGGTTTGTTGTTTAGCAGTACTACAAGACCATGTTTGGAAGAATTTTGTGATTCTGAGTGGGCTGCTTGCCCCAACACTAGAAGGTCAGTAACTGGATATGTGGTTAAATTAGGAGGTTCACTTATTTCTTGGAAGTCTAAAAAACAACAGACTGTTAGCAGAAGCTCTGCTGAGGCTGAATATAGAAGTATGTTTGTTGTTGTTTCTGAAATTGTTTGGCTCATTGGAGTGCTGAAAGATCTACAAGTTGATATTTCCTTGCTTGTCTGGCTTCACTGTGATAGTAAAGCAGCTATTCAAATTGTTGCTAATTCTATCTTTCACGAACGAACTAAACATATAGAGATTGAATGCCATTTTGTGCGAGAAAAAATCAAAGCAGGTTTGATCCTACCTGAGTATGTCAACACCAAAGAGCAATTAGCAGATTTACTTACTAAAGGCTTGGGGGCTTCACAGCACCACCTCTTATTGAGCAATCTTGAATTTTTTAATGTGTACACCAACTCCAGCTTGAGGGGGAGTATTGGGGATTAGCCTTATTAGTTACGTTGGTTAACTGATCGTTATCAGTTAGTTATCTGTTTGTTACAATAGTGTTAGAGTCGGTCATGATGTGTAAGATTCTCTCACGTGTTAAGCATTAGTATAGTGCTATAAATATAATACTCTGTGTAACTGAAGTTGTAGCTGAATAATAAAAAAGAAAAGAATTTTTCCTTCTCTCCCTAAATATTAAGGTTACTTGCATGTCCATATCTGATAATGGAAGCTTAGATTCCATGGCTTCTAGGCTCAATCCATAATTCTTCAGACATCTTTGTAGAACTCATCTTTTTGGCAGTGTAGACTGTATTCTACATCAATAAGAAAAAATAAACTTGTTTCCAAATGTTTATTTCACTTCTTTGCAAAATTTATTTCACCCTATATTGTACACTCAAATTTAGTACGTAAATGATTTTTTCTAAATGAAAAATCAATGTACTTTCCTATTATTTTAAAAATAAATATTTTTCAATATCATATTTATGTGGATACCGTGTTCTCTGACAATGCATATGCATGAGACGTCTATTTAAAAAAAAAAACACGTGTTGTCAAATAATTATTTTACCTTGTATAAAAAATTAGTTGTTGTAAATACACTATATCGTGGATATTTATTTAGGTATCGTACCATTCGTATGGATTAATTCTTGAAAAATGTTATAATTAAGCAGACAATTTTTTTAGAAAGTATCGTAATAATTTTTTGAGGCTTATAGTTAAATAGAAAACTTACAAGTAGGTCAGTTATTGTAACAACTGGGTTCCGTCGTTATATAAAAGCCAACGGGGAAAATTTTTTGGGTCAAAAAACTTTTTCGTAGTAACTTGACATTTCCCAACCTAGCCCAGATTTGGACGAAATCAGAGTCATTAATGTGAAGAGAAATCTAGTAATAATCGGGTGATTTATTTATAATTCTGATTACATGAGGGGATAGATAACTCGTTAAGGAATCCATACAAATTTACGATATTGAATTCGGGTGAGTAGAACTCCTGAAACTGACTTTGGCATGAATGGTATTTTCTGAGTGTCGTTGGTTGAAGGTGTGTTGTGAAATGGGGGTTTTGAGAATTATTAAATAGCTCACTGTTTCGTGCAATCCGCTTTAGCGGGGATTTTGGTGGCTCTGGCGGGGCCGTTGTAGCGGGGTGAGGGCCGCTGTGGCGGGCTAGACGCGACTTAAAGTCGTAATTAAATTCTCAAAATGTCTTTATTCTGCACTTTTTGACTTTGAGAGCTAGGAGACGACCCCATACGACTTCTTGACCTTTTTCACCACTCTTGAGGATAAAGGTAAGATTTTAACTCCCCGAATCCATTTTTCGATTCGTATAACTTGATCTAATGGGTAAATATCGATGGGGAAAGGTTTTGATCTAAAATCTATGGTGAAAACAACCCTAATTTGGATAATTGGGATCATGGGTTTCATCTAGGGTTCATAGAATGGTTAGTAATCCGGGTAATTGGTGATTGTTTATTGATTCTCGTATTACATTGATTGTTCGTAGACCAAGAACAAGCGGAACGAATCCGGAAAGAGAAGGATCAAGTTTAATAGGGTTTCAAGCTTGTTTCGAGGTAGATGGTTGTAATTCTATGATTGTGTGATGTATGTTTATCTTGCTTCATTATGATACATGTATGTATGAGAATGTTGCATTATTGATCACACTTGTTGTAAATGAGGATATATCATTGTCGAATGCCATTGAATCATGACTCGATTGTATGATTATGAGAATGTACTTGTGTTTGTGATTGTGGTGTGTTGAATGGATCGGTTGCCACGTTCCGGCATAACTAATTGGGATCGGTTGCCACGTTCCAAAATAATTATGGGATCGATTGCCACGTTCCGGCATAATTATTGGATTGGGTACCATGTTTCGATATGCTAACTGTTTGAGTTTGGGTTCCATGAGAGAACCAATGACCTGTTGTAAATGTATGTTGTTGAGCATGTGATTATATTGTTGTATTGATTATGTATGTTAGACTTAGTGGGATAGTCGTGTGATCCTACCAGTACACTGTGGTTGTGTACTGATACTGCACTTTCTCTTATTTTTGTTGAGTACAGGGTATCTTCAGGTGGCTATTGACAGACCTCGTCTAGAAGATCAGTGATCGTTAGAATTCAAGGTTGAGTCATTTCTTCCAAGCTGCCATAGGTTCTCTTTCGTCTATGTCCACCATTTCAGACTTAGACTTTTCTAGTTAGTTATTAGCTCATTAGTTTAGGGTTGTATCCCTTCTTGTTTAGACTTGTTGAATTTTAGATGTTTTGGTACATTGACTTTCAGATTCTAGGTGTATTTTCCGCATTGTTAGTTGTTTAGATCTTTTGGAAGTTTATGGAACTTCAGTCTTTAGATATTTAACTTGTTTTCGTATCCTTAAATGTTTTAGTTTTTGGTTTAGTTTCTTGGTTTGGGTTGTAGTAGTGGTTCTCCCATCGGAGGGTTAGTGTGGGTGCCAATCACGACGGTCTGGGTCGTGACAAAGTTGGTATCAGAACCTAGGTTCGTTGATCTCAATGTACCAAAACGAGTCTAGTAGAGTCTCGCGGAACGGTACGGGGACGCCTTTACTTTTCTTCGAGGGACTATAGGACTTTAGGAAATCTCTCTATTTTTCTCTTGTCTCCTTCCGTGCAACAACCTGATTCTAATTGGTATCTGTCGATTCAAATTGGTATCTAACCTCCTTCACTCTTCTGTCCACAAATAGTTAATATTAGGTTCAACGGCGTCAGGACCGTAGCTCCCGTTAATGCTCTAGCTGAGGAATCTGCAGCGAGAGGTCGCGATCGATGCAGGGGTAGAGGAAGCACTAGGGGTAGAGGTTGTGGAAGATTAGCTCCTGCTGGAAATGGAGCTCCTGTTGAGAATGCTCTTATGAATGAGAATCCTCCTGCACA
The DNA here is from genome assembly GCF_000226075.1 of Solanum tuberosum. Classification (NCBI taxonomy): domain Eukaryota; kingdom Viridiplantae; phylum Streptophyta; class Magnoliopsida; order Solanales; family Solanaceae; genus Solanum; species Solanum tuberosum. The sequence goes on from NW_006239045.1 coordinate 269,614, forward strand.
GCATGAAGAGATAGAGGAGAATGTTGAAGTTGAGGATGTTGAAAGTATTGAAGAGGTTGGATAAGAGAAAGAGGTGCAGGCTGGAACTACAGGTGTTCCTCCCTTAGACCTCGTGTTAGCTCAACAAATTATGTCTTTCTTGAAAGGGTTGGTTGGTCCTGGAGTGCTTCCTTCTGTTCAAGCAACTCAAGCTCCCGCTAATCCCTCTATTGCTAGTAATGCGTCCAAGACGGGTGGAACGGGAGGCAACGATGCTTTCTTTCTTCCTTTGTTGGGTTCCGTTATGACTGGTAATGAGCATGAAATGTTGACTAAGTTTTTGAAGCTAAAGCCTCATGTGTTTCTTGGTTCTGAGAATGAGGATGCTTATGAGTTCATCTTAGATTGCTATGAGAGGCTTTATAAGTTGGGAATTGTCCAACAGCATGGGGTTGAGTTTGTGTCCTTTCAACTTTAAGGTGAGGCTAAGCAATGGTGGAGAGCTTATATGGAATGCAGATCTTCCACTTTACCTCCACTTACTTGGACCCAATTTCATGCCCTGTTTTTGGGGAAATATGTGTCTAGGACTTTGAGGGATCGCAAAATGATGAGTTCATGGCTTTGGAGCAAGGTGGTATGACTGTGGTTTCTTATGAGGCCAAGTTCCATGTTTTGTCTAGATATGCTACTCAATTGGTGACTACTGAGGAAGAGAGAATCTGGTTATTTATTAGGGGACTAAATTCTGAGTTGCAAGTATTATCTGTTCACATGACTTCTGCAGGGAGGAACTTTAATGAGGTAACAGAATAAGTTAAGAAAGTGGAGGGGGTGAAGCGAGACGGTCAGGCTAAGGCATTGGCAAAAAGGGCCAAGAACTCGAGTAACTTTCAAGGTTCTTATTCCAGAGGGTCCGGAAGGCGAACGCTTGCAGCCAAGCCAATTCAGTCCACTATGTCCGCCTCTACAACTAATTACTCGGAAACTTTACCTCATAATTTGATTCAGGATAGCCAGGGAGTTGCACCTTCAGCGGGCAGCAGACCCTCTTTTGATCGTACTTGCTACAATTGTGGAGAACCTGGGCACATGAGGAGAGATTATCCCCACCCACGTGTGTTTGAGTCCGCGCAACAACAAACTAGAACAGTGGTACCCACGGAAATGGTAATAATGGTTGAGGGTGTCCACAAGGTAAGCGAGGATCAGCGAGGCCGTGGAGGTAGAGGAAATGGTAATGCAGGCAGAGGTAACGTGCAACTGGGCAGGGAAGTGGTTCGTCAAGGTGATAGGGCTCAGTGTTTGCCTTTCCGGGCAAGAATGAGGCAGAGGCGTCTGACGCGGTGATCATAGGTACTATTCTTGTCTATGACCGGATGGCTAATGTGTTATTTGATCCGGGTTCTACTTAATCTTATGTATCTATGCGATTTACCTCAGAGTTTGATATGATTTGTGATGTACTTGATGCCCCTATCCATGTTTCTACCCCAGTTGGAGAGTCAGTCATAGTCACCCATGTCTATCGTGCTTGTCCTATTTTGTTTATGGGTTTTCAGACTCGGGATGATTTGGTGATTTTAGATATGACTGACTTTGATATTATCTTAGGCATGACTTGGTTGTCCCCCCTATTATGTTGTGTTGAATTGTAATACTAAGTCTGTAACTCTAGAAATTTCGAGAAGCGAAAAATTAGATTGGGAAGGAGTGTACAAGCCTAAGCAAGCTAAGATCATATCCTCAATTTGGGCTAGAAAACTGGTAGAGCAGGGTTGTTTAGCTTATTTGGCTCATATCCGGGATGTTGAGGTTGAGTCTCCATCTATTGAGTCTATTCATGTGGTATCAGAATTTAGAGAAGTGTTTCCTACTAATTTGTCTGGTATGCCTCCGGATAGAGATATAGATTTCTGTATTGATTTGGAGTCTGGTACGCGCCCTATTTCTATCCCTCCATATCGCATGGCCCCGGCGGAATTAAGAGAGCTTAAGGCTCAAATCCAAGAGCTTCTTGATAAGGGATTTATTCGACGTAGTGCTTCCCCATGGGGTGCTCCAGTTTTGTTTGTTAAGAAAAAAGATTGTAGTATGAGAATGTGTATAGATTACCGGCAATTGAATAGGGTCACCATTCGAAATAAGTATCCCTTGCCTCAAATAAATGATATTTTTGACCAATTGCAAGGCGCATCAGTTTTCTCCACGATTGATCTAAGGTCTAGCTACCATCAGTTGAAAATTAGGCCTAAGGATGTCCCCAAGACGGCGTTTAGAACCCGTTATGGGCACTACGAGTTCTAGTTATGTCCTTTGGCTTGACTAATGAGCATGCCGCTTTTATGAGTTTAATGAATGGGTGTTCAAGCCATTTCTTGATTCTTTCGTCATAGTCTTTATTGATGATATTTTGGTCTATTCGAAAAGTGAGGAAGAGCATGCCGACCATCTTCATATTGTCCTGAGTGTTCTTGGGAAACAAAGGTTATATGCTAAATTTTCTAAGTGCGAATTTCGGTTGACTTCGGTTACATTTTTGGGACATGTAGTTTCAAAAGAAGGGGTAATGGTAGATCCTCAAAAGAATGAGGCAGTTAAGAATTGGGTTCGGCCTAGCTCTGTGAAGAAAGTTAGGAGTTTTGTGGGGCTCGCTAGCTACTATCATCGATTTGTAAAGAATTTTGCTTTTATTGCCACTCACTTGACTAGTTTGACCAAAAAGGAGATACCATTTGAATGTACTGAAAAATGTGAGGATAGCTTTCAAAAGCTCAAGACTTTTTTGACCACCGCACCTATCCTAGCATTACCGGTTAAAGGTAAGGATTTTATAGTTTATTGTGATGTTTCACATTATGGCTTGGGTGCTGTGTTTGTGCAGGATAAGAATGTTATAGCTTATGCATCGCGTCAATTGAAAGTGCACGAGAGGAATTATACAACGCATGATTCAGAGTTGGCGACGGTAGTGTTTGCTCTTAAGATCTGGAGACATTACCTCTATGGTGTTAAGTGTGAGGAGTTTACTGATCATCGTAGTTTGCAGCATGTGTTCACTCAAAAAGATCTGAATTTGAGACAATGAAGGTGGATGGAGTTACTTAAAGATTATGATGTGACCCTCCAATACCATTCGGGTAAGGCTAATGTTGTGGCAGACTCTTTGAGTCAAAAAGCGGTGAGTATGGGTAGTTTAGCTTGCTTGAGTGTAACCAAGCGACCTTTGGCTAAGAAATTTAGACCTTGGAGTCTAAGTTCATGTAGTTGAGCATCTCAGAAAGAGGTGGGGTGTTATCTAGCATTGAGGTAAGGGCCACGTTCATTAAGGAGATCAAGGCCAAACAATGTGAGGATGAAAATTTGAATGAGATTAAAAAGAAGACCGCGATTGGTAAGGCACAAGAGACCACTCTTGATGTGGAAGGTGTGCTCAGTTTTAAAGGGAGGATTTGTGTTCCTCGAGTTGATGACTTGATTAAGAAATTATTGGCAGAATCCCATGGTTCACGGTATTCCATTCATCCGGGTGTGACCAAGATGTACCGAGACTTAAAGCGAATTTATTGGTGGCCGGGCATGAAGAAGGATATAGCGGAGTTTGTGGCGAAGTGTCAAAATTGCCAACAAGTAAAGTATGAACATCAAAGGTCTACAGGATTGGTTCAAAGAATGCCAATTCCGGAATGGAAGTGGGAAAGGATAGCCATGGATTTTGTGGTTGGTCTTCCCAAGACTTTGGGGAAGTTTGATTCTATTTGGGTAGTGGTTGATAGATTGACTAAGTCAGCCCATTTTATTCCGGTAAGAATAGATTATAATGCTGAACAATTGGCTAAAGTCTATGTAAAGGAGATAGTGAGGTTGCATGGGGTGCCTCTCTCTATGATCTCAGACCATGGTACCTAGGGATGGCAATGGGGCGGGGCGGATGCGGGGCGAGGTGGGTTTAAGGTTATGTGGGGAGGAGCGGATTTAAAGTTGTGTGGGGCGGGTCGAATGCGGGGCGGGTTGAAGAGGGTTTTTAAAAAATTAATATGGGGCGGGGCGGGTTGACTAAAATATTCAAGATAATAAATGAAAATGGTTCAATAAAAAATAATACAATTTCTTACATGTTTCCAATTGACATCTAAAAAATAAAATTTTAAGTTACTATCCTATTAAATTAATACAACTTAATGAAAAAAAGAATTTACTTTTATGAATTTTATTTTTAGTATCAAACATAACTAGAAAAATAAAATATTAAAAAAATTATGCGGGGAGGGTTCATGTGGACCGGGTCTATGTGACGCGGGGTGGGGCGGGTTGAAAATGAAAAGAGTTGTTATGCGGGGCTGGGCTGGGCGGATTAAAAATTTTGCGAGTTAAGCTCAACCCGCACCGCCCCATTGCCATCCCTAGTGGTACCCAATTCACATCCAAGTTTTGGAGGAAATTGCATGATGAATTGGCACACAACTCACTTTTAGTACAACCTTCCATCCACAGACAGACGGGCAGTCAGAGAGAACTATTCAAGTGTTAGAAGACATGTTGAGGGCATGTGTGCTTGATTTTGGAGGGCATTGGGATAAATTCATACATTTGTGTGAGTTCTCCTATAATAATAGTAATCACTCCAACATAGATATGGCACCATTTGAGACACTCTATAGAAGGGGATGTAGATCCTCCATAGGATGGTTTGAGGCTGGAAATGAGAAACCATTGGGGGTCGATTTAGTGAAGGATGTTCAAGATAAGGTGAGAAGTATTCAAACTAAGTTTCTAGCAGCCCAGAGTAGACAGAAGAAGTATGTGGATCATAAAGTAAGAGACATGGCATTTCAAACCGGTGAGAATGTTCTTCTTAAGGTATCATCCATGAAAGGGGTGATGAGATTTAGCAAGAAGGGCAAGCCAAGTCCGCGATACATTGGTCCCTTTGAGGTTCTTGAATGTGTAGGACCGGTTGCTTATAGATTGGCTCTACCTCCTAATCTATCGGGTGTTCATCCGGTATTTCATGTGTCCATGTTGAAGAGATATTGTGGTGACGGGGATGACATCATTAAATGGGACTCAATTGTACTAGACAAAGACCTCCAATATGAGGAGGAACCGGTTCCGATTCTTGATCGTGATGTGCGTAAGTTGAGGACCAAGGAGATTAAGTCCGTGAAAGTTCAATGGAAGCATCGACCAGTTGAGGAAGCTACTTGGGAAACCAAAAGGGACATGCGAGACAAGTATCCCTAATTGTTCGTCGATTCATGTACTACTTCATTACTTCCTTAGCCTATTTTTCCTAAGTTTGTCACTCGGAGACGAGCGATGGTTAAATTGGTATCTATTGTAACGAATGGTTTCCATCGTTATATAAAATCCAACGGGGAAAAAATTTTGGGTCGAAAAACTTTTTCGTAGTAACTTGAGATTTCCCAACCTAGCCCAGATTTGGACGGAATCAGAGTCATTAAGGTGTAGGGAAATCTGGTAACAATCGAGTGATTTATTTATAATTCTAATTACATGAGGGGATAGATAACTCGTTAAGGAATTCGTACGGCTTTACAGAATTGAATTCGGTGAGTAAAACTCCCGAAGCTGACTTTGGCGTGAATGGTATTTTCTGAGTGTCGTTGGTTGAAAGTGAGTTGTGAAATAGGGGTTTTGAGAATTATTAAATAGTTCATTGTTTCTTGCAACCCGCTTTGGTGGGGATTTTGGTCACTCTGGCGGGGCCGCTGTAGCGGGGTGAGGGCCGCTGTGACGGGACAGACGCAAATTAAAGTCGTAAATAAACCCCCAAAATGTCTTTATTCTGCACTGTTCGACTTTGAGAGCTAGGAGATGACCCCATATGACTTCTTGACCGTTTTTCACCATTCTTGAGGCTAAATGTAAGATTTTAACTCCCCGAATTTGTTTTTCGATCCGTAGAACGTAATCTAATGGGTAAATATCGATGGGGGAGGGTTTTGATCTAGAATCTATGGTGAAAACAACCCTAATTTGGATAATTGGGATCATGGGTTTCATCTAAGATTCATGGAATGGTTAGTAATCTGGGTAATTGGTGATTGTTTATTGATTCCCGTATTACATTGATTGTTTGTAGACCAAGAACAAGTGGAACGAATCCGGAAAGGGAAGGATCAAGTTTCATAGGGTTACAAGCTTGTTTCGAGGTAGGTGATGGTTGTAATTCTATGATTGTGTGATGTATGTTTATCTTGCTTCATTATGATACATGTATGTACGGACATGTTGCATTATTGATCACACTTATTGTAAATGAGGATATATGATTGTCGAATGCCATTCAATCATGACTCGATTGTATGATTATGAGAAATGTACTTATGTTTGTGATTGTGGTGTGTCGAATGGATCGGTTGCCACGTTTCGGCATAACTAATTGGGATCGGTTGCCACGTTCCGGCATAAATATGGGATCGGTTGCCACGTTCCGGCATAAGTATTGATTATGTATGTTACACTTAGTGGGATAGCCGCGTGGGATCCTACCAGTACATTGTGGTTGTGTACTGATACTTCACTTGCTTTTATTTTTATTGAGTACAGGGCATCTTCAAGCGGTTATTGACAGACCTCGTCTAGAAGATCAATGATTGTTCGAATTCAAGGGTGAGCCGTTTCTTCTGGGCTGCTATGGGTTCTCTTTCGTCTATGTCCACCATTTCGGACTTAGACTTTTCTAGTTAGTTATTAGCTCATTAGTTTGGGGTTGCATCCTTTCTTGTTTAGATTTGTTGAACTTTAGATGTTTTGGTACATTGACTTTGAGGTTCTAGGTGTATTTCCGCATTGTTAGTTGTTTAGATATTTTGGAAGTTTATGGGAACTTCAGTATTTAGCTATTTAACTTGTTTCTGTATCCTTAAATGCTTTAGTTTTTGGTTTAGTTGCTTGGTTTGGGTTGTAGTAGTGGTTCTCCCACCGAAGGGTTAGTGTGAGTGTCAAACACGACGGTCTGGGTCGTGACAATTATATATCTTACATGTAAAGGCAATTTTAAAGCAATATTTTACTAGCTAGGGGTTTTCTGTTTGGGGATAAATTGAGATTAGAAAATAGATATGGGGATGGAGAAGACTCACACTCCAACTTCTAAGCTATTCTCTATGAGAATACGAGCTTTTTCTAAAATGATTTGAGTCAGTAGTTTATTTTTTTTAGTTTTAGTTTTAGGTGAACCTTTTCCACTCAAAAATTTTGTCGAGAAAAATATCTTTCCTTTTCATTAAAAAAATATCTTTCCTTTTCATTAAAAAATTTAAAGTGAGTGAATAATTTTTAAAAACAATTGTATGGAGTAAAATATGTATTTTTCGTATATATGTCATATTGGTAGGACTATTTGTTCCCAAACGTTCCTTTCACCTTTTTGGTAAATTGGTTCTCCTTTTTTTTTTCTTTATACTCAGTAACTCAATCGTGTTACGCGCGGTTATCAAATATTTTATTTATGATGTACACTATATTTATTATCAAAAATTAAAAATCTGCAAATACTAATGACCTATCAAGTGTGAAGGCCATAACACCGTCTCCATTCCATGAGCCTTGTCCACCATGTAGAGATAATAAATCAATATAAGAGTATTATCCATGAATTTAAGTGCCTCTTATTAGCACATATAAGGTAATTTTTTATTTTTAACTACTTGAAAATAAAGTAAAAGTTAAATTTTAAATATAAAATTTCATCGGGATGTTTCACAAATAATCAATCAAATTTATTATTTATTTTTTCTAATTATATATATAAATCATACACTATTATATACATATTGTACATATACATACCGTATTAAGTTCAAGCGATTAATTGACCAACTATCTACATCATTGAGACATTTGCTCTATTAAAACTAAACAATGTTTTTAGTAATTGGTACCATGTTCGTACTTAGATATTTTGGGTTGTATCTCATTGTCTTGTGAAAGAAAGTTCAACTACACCTTATTATATGATTTTGACTTACTGACAAAACATTATTAGAAGGAAAATATATACTAACCTTTTTGCATTATTTTGGACTAAATTTACTGGCGAAATTGTACAAAATAATGCATGCAATCTGTTGTATTGTAACACCACAAATAAAATATACTGATTTTTTTATTTGAATTATGGAATGGAAAGAAACGGAATGAACATGAAATTTAATGAGAAAGAAGAAGATGCAACATGTGCATATAAGAATTTGCAAATCCTCCTAAAAAATCAAACTTCCACTTAAATATATATATTAACCGGAAGAAATAAAACATATTGATTAAGTAAAATATTTAATTCCATCTGTGAATAATAAAACTCGAGAATTTCATTATAGTAAATTACCCTATTATAATAGTAATAAAATAAGTTTATCCTTGCTTAAATTATTTTCATTCAATTCATACTCTTTTATTGAGGAATAAATCTTGACCCAAACATAAGACACAAGAGTTTGAATTTAACCAAACAATTTTCAAACACTAAAACCAATCATGCATATGTAGAAAGAATGACAATAATAAAATTAATCAATTTCAATACAGTAAGATAGTTTCCCATTCAACATCCATATTCAATCCTTTTTGATAATTTAGCACATCTTAATAACTGTACTCATAAAAAAAATCTGCTTACATAAAATAATGGGAAAAAAATAATAAAGACCAAAGACAATAAAAAAGGCAGAATAAACATTAATGAACATGAAGACTTTTTAAAAAGTTGATGCCTTGCATGTAACAAAATCCAGCAAGTGATCTCTTTTTTTGTTGATTAGTGAACTCTTGAAGATAATCTGATGACGAACGCAAAAACACAAAATCTACCCATTATCAAATCGACAACATAAATGATTATCTAGATTTTTGGTTTGTAATATTTAGATACAAAGAAGAGACAAGATGAAGAAACAAAAGTTTTCAATATGATAATTTATAGGTATTATTAGTAACTGATATGAAGTTGCAGACACAAAATAATATTTAAAAAATTAATGTGCCCATAAACTTTAACTTATGATTACCGTTACTAATTTCTAAATTTAATAAGCTTTATTATTTCGTTTCTTCAATTAATATGTCTTTATAGGCACATAATAGAGGAGTTTCAGCAAATTGGGCTTTATGGTTAATTACTATGTTTAATGTTTTGTAAATATTTTAAATGAAATCAAGTCTTTTAAAATTAGAAAAAAAGTAAAAAAAAAAAAACCACAAAAGATATGTATATACAAAGGGAAAAATACAAATAAAGAAGATAACATAAATACCTTATATTATATAGATATATAAATTTCTTGAATTAAATAAATAAATAAAAATAAGTAAAAAAAGAACAAAGAAAGGAAAAGTACTAAATTAGTGATTTATTAAGGAAATGTTATAAACATCATTGATAATGAGATTAAAGGGAAAATCGTACAAAAATATTTTAAAAAACACCTTTTATATTATATCTTGAATTGAATAAATTTAAAAAAAGAGTTAAAAAGAAGTGATTTAAGGAAATGATATAAATATCATTAATGGTGAGATTTTGGGAAGAAAAGAGTAAAGAAGAAATTGGAAATATTATAGAAAAAGAGAATAATAGCATTAATGATAAAAAAAAAATTAAATATGGTTATTGATAAAGAAAGAATCAAATATCACTATCTTTCATATTTAGATAATTTTTTTGTATGTTAAAATTAGAAAAATGGCCAAAAAAAGACACAAAAAAGATAAATAGGATTGAAGATCATAGAGAGAGTCACGTCACCGTTTTCTCATTCAGCTGTATTGTTATATATAGATTTTAATCATGTAAATAAGTTGAAAACAATTTTAAGGAGAGATAGAAAAATAAAGAAGTATTGAGCTTAAATGATTAGATAAGACATAATATATTTGTAATTTATTGAGGTCATTATTTGATAAAAAAAAGAACATAAAAATAACGTATTGGAGCATAAAGTTAGTAGATAATTAAATGTCTTGCATCTCAATATCATTAATATTAATTGCATAGTGTCTTGCCCATTAATTTCTATTAAATCATGTTTTTCTTTGCTTTGATCATCACATTATTTTAGGGTTGTTGCTCTTCCTCAATGATATTGCCTATGTAATGATTTTGTTATATTGTTTGTGTTGCATCTGTATTTTTTTAAATTTTACTTTGTTATGGGCTACTTAAAATTAGGATTTTTAGGATATAATATCTAATCCTTCGTGATAAGTTTTAGGTCATCGCACATTATTTTCTTTGGATCCCACATAGTGAGATGACAGATATTTAATATTTCCTCCGTTTCAAAAAGAATGTCCTAGTTTGACTTGAAACAGAGTTTAAGAAAAGAAAGAAGACTTTTAAATCTTGTAGTTCTAAATTAAAGTTATGTCAAATGTACCAAAATGCCCTTTAATCTTCTGGCCTTAAACATGCCATGTGAAAAGTTGAAATTAAAGTGTTGCCAAAAAAGGAAAAGGATCATTCTTTTTTAAACAGATTAAAAAGGAAATGAGGTCATATTTTTTTAAACGGAGGGAGTATATTTTTCTTAAAATGTTTAACATTGTTTGGTATTTGTTAGGATCTTAAATTTGTGGAACCCATCTTTTTGGCAATGTGACATCCTCTTCAAAAAGAAAAAAGAAAGAAGTATCGAAAATATTGTTAAACTCGATGTAAATTATTAGTTTTGTTGTTGAATTATTGATAGTCTTAAAAGCATCTCTCTACTTGACTGATTAAATTTAAATACACCCCCGATCTGCAACATGACATAACAAGTGGTGTACGTCAAACTCTTGTAGGAGCATGAAAGTACTCTTAGTAAAAAGTCGAGAGAAGTGTGGAAAACATCCAAAACTTGGCGAAAATTTAGGAGTTGTATTTCACTCATGTTGCAAGATCGGTGGTGTATTTAAGTTCAACTAATCAAGTAAAGGATATCTTTAATGTTGTTAATAATTTGAGGAAACTAATAATTCAAGCAAAGTTTAAGAGTGTTTACAATACTTCTCTCCGAGAAAAACATCAATACGATCCCAAATATTTCATTATTTTGCTATATTTATTTCTCCCTTTCTTTTACACTCAAATTTAGTACGTAAAAGATATATATTTTTTTTCATATTAACATTAGCGTATTTTTTTTCTTTTAATATTTTAAAATTATTTATTCATGTGATATTTGTGAGGATCATATTTTTGTGGAGACCGTGTTCTTGACAGTGTATGAGACGTCAGTTTCAAAGCTAAATAAAACACGTGCAAATAATTAGTTTACATTTTTTCTAAATTCTCTTTTGTAAATACAACTATCAAAGTCATTATCAAATGATTCATTTTCATATATTATAAATTTTGGATTATTTTTCTGAATAACTCATTAACTCCTATAATAATTCAAAAGAATATAACTTTAGTATCTTTTATTAATAATTTTATAATATGAAAACAAAAAATAATAAAAATATTTGGAACTTTCTATTTTGAAAGGCTTAAAACAACTGCTTTAATAGCTTCGTTACAATTACAAGAAAAGTTTGGTTATTAGACTCCTTTGAAGTAACAAAAAACGAAGAAAAACAAAGTGGGTGAAAAGAAAGGAAGAAAATTGAACACAAATTATTTAGGTGAAAGAAACATTAATGGGTCATACGTTTATTATTGAGTCATATTCTGAAGTAGACACCTTACACATTAACAAAAAGATGGGGTCCTACAAATTCATGGTCTTTAGGAAGGTTCACAATTCGGATAAAAATCAATTTAAATTGAAAAATCAAATCAAATTATTATTTTTTTTGGTTCGAGTTTGATTTTAGATTTTAAAAAGAAATAGTATTTAGTTTTGTTAAAAAAAATCGAAGAAATAATCGTCCAATAATTATATACATATATTTTATCATTATACATGCATAATATGTTATTTTTATAAACAATTTTAAATATCTTATATATGTTTTGTCACGATCCAGATCGTCGTGATTGCACCCACACTAACCCTCCAGTGGGAGAACCATTACTACAACCCAACCAAGCAATTTAACCAAAAGCTAAACATTTAAAGCTACTGAAGGAGGTTCAAATAACTAAATAAATAATACGGAGTTCCCATAAACTCCGGGAGTTCTACTAACATCTAACAACTAATGCGGAAATAACCCCTAGAACCTGAAAGTCATTGTACCAAAACATCTAAAGTTCAACAAGTCTAAGAAAAAGGGGTACAACCCCAACTAACATAAACAACTACTAAAGCAATGTCTAAGTCCGAACAGAATGGACTACACAAAAACGAAGGATCCATGGTAGACTGAAAGAACTGGCTCACCCTTGAATCCGGTCTCGACTAGATATCTCCTAGCTGAGGTCTGCCAGTAGCCATTTGTAGATGCCATGTACTCAACAAAGAACGAGCAAGTGCAGTATCAATACACAACCACAGTGTACTGGTAGGATCAAGCGGCCATTCCTGTAAGCGAAACATATATAAGCAAACACACATGTACATAATATATATACACATTGGTTATCATTTCAGGAGCAATGTACAATTCCACATTCTCAATACAAGTAAATAAGACAATTCAATGGTCCTCTCATGGAACCCATACCCAAACTATTAGTGTGCCGAAACGTGACACCTGATCCCAATCAGTGTGTTGGAACATGACATCTGGTCCAATATATGTGTCGGCACGTGACACCAGATCCCAATTAGTGTGTCGGACGTGACACCCGATCCAATATATGTGTCGGTACGTGACACCCAATCCCAATAAGTGTGTCGGAATGTGACACCTGGTCCAATCATCATACTACAATCATAATGTACATTCTCACAATAATACAATCAAGTGTTGATTCATGGCATACAATCGTTCATTCATACTCATTTACATTAGGTTTGATCAATAGTGCTACATTCACATACATACATGCATTACAATGAAGCAAATACCCACATACATCACACAAACATGAAATCAAACCATCACCTACCTCGAAACCAAGCTTCAATCCCCCTAAGGAACTTGAATCTTTCCTTTCCGAATTATTTCCGCTTGTTCGTGGTATAAAAATAAAAAAATAATGCAATGATCAATAAACGAGGCCTAATTACCCGAATTACAATCAAAATCTTCAACCCTATGTCATACCTAAGATCCCAATACCCAACTTAGGGCTTTTTCCACCATTAGTTTCAGGTCAAAACCCTCTCCTAATGATAATCACCCATAAATCTAAGTTCTACGGATCGAAAAATGGATTAGGGGAGTGAAAACCTTACCTTTAGCGCTAGAAGAGGTGGAAAACTGTCAAGAACTTGTCCTGGTTCGCTTCTTAGCTCTCAAGAACGAAAGTTGCCGAATAATAATGTATTTGGGGTTTAATTTCGACCTAAGTCCCGACTGACCCGCTACAGCGGACCCCGTCCCACCACAGCGGCCCTGCCCTAGCGACTCGCGCCGAGATAAAACATCTGAATTACAGTCTCAAACCCCCATTTCACAACACACCTTCAACTTATGACATTCAAAAACTACCCGATCACGCTAAGGTCAATTTTAGGAGTTCTACTCGCCCGGATTTGATTCCATAAAGTCATACGGATTTCTTAACGTATTAGTTATCTACTCATGTGATCAAATTCATATTAGATCTGTTATACATTACCAGATTTCCCTAGACCTCACTGACTCATATTTCGTCCACATCAGGACTAGGCTAGGAATTCCCCAGTTACTACTCAAAAGTTTTCTGGCCCCAATTCTTTCCCCATTGAATTTTCCCTAACGACGGAATTAGGTCGTTACAATAGATACCAATTTATCCATCGCTCGTCCCCGAGTGATAAACTAGGAAAAACTTGGCTAAGACAAGAGTAGAGTAGTATTTAAATCGTCGAATAATTGGGGATACTTGTCTCGCATGTCCTTCTCAGTTTCCCAAGTTGCTTTCTCAATCAGACGATGCTTTCATTGAACCTTCACGGACTTAATCTCTTTGGTCCTCAGTTTCCGGACATCACAATCAAGGATTGCAATCGGTTCCTCTTCATATTGAAGGTCTTTGTTTAACAAAACTGAGTCTCACTTAGCTTTATGATGTAATCTCCGTCCCCCAAACCAACCAATTGAATACCTACACATCCTCCCATACAATGCCTTAATGAAGTCATCTCAATACTCGAGTGATAATTTTTGGTTGTATGTAAACTTAACTAACAACAAAAGAGATTTACAATAACCACCAAAGTTGATCGTACACACGTCTTCAATATGTTATCAAGGACCTTGACCCACTCATAAGGACGAATCCTTTCTCACATAATCATGATAAAATTCTAAATCAATACCCGCTACAATTAGAAGAGAACCTGAACCAACAAACACACACTCATAATACCCAAACAATCATAGTTCTTATCAACATTTCCATCTCACAACATAAATTCTCATGAGCTTAAGTTATAAAAATTTGATCTTTAGACATCAGATATTCATCGAGGGATATGTCCAAGCATACAAACCCTCTAAAAACACTATCGAAATGCTAGGTTTAGTAATTGTGATTGTAGATTACCATTAAGAACAATAGAATTGGACCCAATGATCCCATATTCAATCACACATAATTGTTACATGACTTTGACGACAAGATGAATATTAAGATTGTCAAATAACCATACTTACGCATGGTAGCTCTTCTATGAATTCTCATAAGCAAGGGGGTACATGTAGAACCATTGAAATACTTTAACAACTCCAAGACAACACCAAATATGTCATCTAAAATAACCAAATCTTCCCGAACATTGCTAGATTGGTACCCCTGATCCACCACTAGGGGTCCACTCACAAAAGTGAAAACACACATGAGCATAACTAGTGAAACATACTCACCACCATGTGCAAAATGAAATAGATGGTCACATAAGAGTTTTACAAAATAAGACTAAAGGTTTGACTCTAAAGAGTCGATACCAATCATTTCCATTGAGCTGACTCCAGATACTCTTCACATCATTCCACTGAAGTCCACACTCTCAATACTAACAACCATCATAAACACTCCGACCATTTACCTTACTCTAAACCAACACTTTTAAATGAAAAACGTTCTTAGGTACTTAACAATCAACAATAATAAACTTGACAACTCAACCCAGGTGTAAGTCTTTTCAAATGCTCAATACCTGATACAATTGATCATTTCTCACCTTGCCAATTCCTACCTTGACAAAATATATCACCATGAATGTAGACTTACAATGAAAAATTTGAATTCAACTGTATAACACAATCCCCTGATCTATCAACATTAGCTTATACCTTGAAGATTTTTATGAATTCATGGATCTTCGTTTATCATTGATCGCCTCTCCGTCGATCTTACAATATCATTCGCTAAAATTCAATCGTACTCATTACTAAACTCAAGCATAAACAAAATCACTTATCATCACACTCGAGCTAATGTCTGTACATTCATTTCTCAAGTCTTTTCCAATAGTTTTTAACCAATCTGATGGACCTGTGATACTATTACCATAGCCATAACAAAACGAATGAAATCACGCGTCTCTGAACCCAATTATCTACCCCTCTGTAGATACATTTTTAGCCTTTGCAATCAAATAAAATATTCTTGCTCTCGCCTCTCTGTAAAGACTATACTACATCCCACTATTTTTTTCCTTCATTATGACTCTAGCTCTTTTAAATTCTATTTGAGTGGTGTCCCACCATTTCTTAAAACTTTCCATACAATCACGTTACTCACCAAATATTAGAAAACCACAACCTAAGATGCTCGCAGGTAGTAATTACTATACAAAATTCGCTTAACCAACAATCTTATTGTATAGTTGCATCCATCACAATCCATCACGAACTCTTATTACCATTATGCTCAATTATCCCTGGCTATCACTACGAAGTCAACCTTTTCATCGACATGACACCTCAAACTCAAGTATACTCATCAAATTCAAAGGACTAGCCCAATTTTATACACATTTTCTTACTAAAATCTTCAATTGCCTTCACCCAAGTATACTCAATGGGACTTTCTTTATCCATAAGCTTGTCATTTCAGTATCAATCCACTCCTTTATGGCTTAAAATAAAATCACCAGTCCTCATACTACCATCTTTTTTCTTAACAGACAAGACAAGAGCACCCCACAGGGAAGCACTATGACAGATGAAACCTTTATCAAGAAGCTCCTAGATTTGAGCTTTAAGCTCTCTCAATTCTACCGGAGCCATGCGATAAGGAGGAATGGAAATGGGGTGAGTACCATGTTCCAAGTCAATGCAGAAAAACTACAAGAAAAGTGTGAATTACATAGGGATTTGTATGAAAATCCATAGGAAACTTAATTTCCTACAAATTTTCAAACTAATCCCCAGGAAAATTCCCATGTAATTCACACTTTCTGGTAGTAAAATCTATATCCCTATCCGGAGGCATACCAGGCAGATCGGTAGGAAATACTTCTCTAAATTCAGACACTACAGGGATAGACTCAATAGAGGGAGCCTCAACATCAACATCCCGAACATTCGCCAAAAATGCCAAACACCCCTGCCCCACCAGTTTCCTAGCCTGAATGGAAGATATGACCTTAGCTGGATTAGGCTTGTACACCCCTTCCCACTCTAACTTTTGCCTACCCGGGATCTCTAGAGTCACATACTTAGTATTACAATTAAGCACAATATAATAGGGAGACAACCAAGTCATGCCTAACATTATATCGAAATCAGTCATATCCAAAATAACCAAATCAACACAAGTCTGAAAACCCATAAACAGAACAAGACAAGCACGATATACCTGGGTGACTATGACAGACTCTCCAACTGCGGTAGAAACATGGATGGGGGCATCAAGCACATCACAAACCACATCAAATCTCAAGGCAAACTGAACTGACACATATGAATAGGTAGAACCAGATCAAACAAAATCGTAGCCATCCAATCACAGACAAGAATAGTACCTGTGGTCACTGCATCAGAGGTCTCAACCTTGGTCTTTCCCGGAAAGGCATAAAAATGAGCCCTGTCATTTTGATGGGCAACCTCTTTGCCTGGCGGCACTACTCCACTATTTGCATTACCATGTCCCCTAGACCTCCACGGCCTCGATGATTTCCTTCTCATATGCCTAAGTTCTCCACAATTGTAACACACTTAATAACTTAACCAAGTAAGCATCTCTGCTATTGTAGTAGTCGTATCATGTCTCTTTTTGATATACACTAAATCTAGGAAATCGCAGTAGAGATTCTAACCTCAATGGTCGCAACATAATTTCATCATTTACTAAGCAACCCATACATATTATGACAACAATACTAAATGCATTTTCTAAAGTAATGGTGTTCATTATCTAGTCGTCTCTTACAAAACTTCTTGAATGCGGTCACCTATAAGCTTGAATCTGCAAATATGACCTTAACCTCTTCACAAGCGACGAATTTTATCTTTTAGACTGCAGCAAAGTGGAGTAGCATATTTGGATAAAACACAAACTTTTGCCTTAAAGGTTGCAACAAATATAATATGTTGCTCTATATTCAAGAACTCATCTCTCCTCCTATCCCTCAAAGTTCAGAGTATATACTTCTCCATAAAGAAAGATATAAAATGTTTTTCAAGTCCTGAGTAGTGCATTTACTAGTCGGCACTCAACATGAGACCACCACCACATTTTGGTGTCTCCCTTGAACTGGTATATCATAAACTCAACACCAAATCACTCTCCCTTAACCATCTTATGAAGCAGCTCATGACAATCAACAAGAAAATCATAAGAATCATCAGATTCAATACCCATGAAGAATAAAGGTTTCAACCTTAAGAACATTATAAAAACCTCATGTTTGTCTCTAGTCATTACATGCCCACAGTGAGTCAGGGAAACATACTTATTTCCAAGGACACATTTTATATTGTTGGTGTTGTTGTTTCCACTTTTACAACTCAATTACTAACCCAGATGCGAAATAGAGTAAAGAAATTCAGATACCAATTTGTATCACCTAGATACTAATTGGATTCAAATCATAGCATGAAAGGAGTAGAAAGAAATTAGTGTTTCCTCTCAAATAAAAGTACAGATGCCTATGAACCGTTCCGCAAGACTCTACTAGACTCATTTTAGTACAATGAGATCAACGAACCTAGGGATCTGATACCAATTTTGTCACGACCCAGACCGTCGTGATTGGCACCCACACTAACCCTCCAGTGGGAGAACCATTACTACAACCCGACCAAGCAATTTAACCAAAAGCTAAACATTTAAAGCTACGGAAGCAGGTTTAAATAACTAAATAAATAATACGGAGTTTCCATAAACTCCAGTAGTTCAACTAACATCTAACAATTAATGTGGATATAACCCCTACAACCTGAAAGTCATTGTACCACAACATCTAAAGTTCAACAAGTCTAAGAAAAAGGGTACAACCCCAACCAACATAAACAACTACTAAAGCAATGTCAAAGTCCGAACGGACTAAACAAAAACGAAGAATCCATAGCAGCTTTAAAGAACTGGCTCACCCTTGAATCTGTTATCGATCAGATATCTCCTAGCTGAGGTCTGCCCGTAGCCACTTGAAGATGCCATGTACTCAACAAAAAACAAGCAATTGTAGTATCAGTACACAACCACAGTGTACTGGTAGGATCACGCAGTCATTCTAGTAAGCGAAACATATATAAACAGTCAAAACATAGCAAACACACATGTACAGAATATATATACATATTGGTTATCATTTCAAGAGCAATGTACAATTCCACATTCTCAATACAAGTAAATATGACAATTCAATGGTCCTCTCATAGAACTCATACCCAAACTGTTAGTGTGCTGGAACGTGACATTCGGTCCTAATTAGTGTGTCGGAACGTGACACCCGATCCAATATATGTGTCGGTATGTGACACTTGATCCCAACTAGTGTGTCGGAACATGAAACTCGGTTCAATATATATGTCAATACGTGACACCCGATCACAATTAATGTGTCGGAACGTGACACCTGGTCCAATTATCACACCACAATCACAATCACAATGTATATTTTCATAATCATGCAATCAAGTGTTGATTCATGGCATACAATCGTTCATTCATACTCATTTACATTAGGTTTGATCAATAGTGCTACATTCACTTACATACATGCATTACAATGAAGTAAATACCCACATACATCACACAAACATGAAATCAAACCATCACCTACCTCGAAACCAAGCTTGAATCCCCCCAAGGCACTTGAAGCTTCCCTTTCCGGATTATTTTCGCTTGTTCGTGGTCTAAAAACAACAATTTAATGCAATGATCAATAAACGAGGCTTAATTACCCGGATTACAATCGAAATAATCAACCCTAGGCCAAACCCAAGATCCCAATACCCAACTTAGGGCTTTTTCCACCATGAGTTTCAGGTCAAAACCCTCCCCCAATGATAATCACCCATAAATATAAGTTCTACAGATCAAAAAATGGATTATGGGAGTGAAAACCTTACCTTTAGCGTTAGAAGAGGTGGAAAACTGTCAAGAACTTGTCCTGGTTCGTTTCTTAGCTATCAAGAACGAAAGTTGCAGTTTAATAACGTTTTCGGGGTTTAATTCCGATTTAAATCGCGATTGGCCCGCTACAGCGGACCCCGTCCCACCACATCAGCCCCGCCCTGACGGGATTGATCCCGCACTGGCGGTTTGCGTGGAGAGAGAACATCAGAATTAGAGTTTCAAACCCCCATTTCACAACACACCTTTAACTCATAAAATTCAAAAACTACCCTTTCACGCTAAGATCAGTTTCGGGAGTGCTACTCGCCCGAATTCGATTCCGTAAAGTCGTACGGGTTCCTTAACGTCTTAGCTATCTACTGATGTGATCAAATTCATAAGTAGATCTCTCATACATTACCATATTTCCCTAGACCTCACTGACTCAGATTTCTTCCAAATCTAGACTAGGCTAGGAATTCCCAAATTACTACTCAAAAGTTTTCTGGCCCCAATTCCTTCTCCATTGGGTTTTCCCTAATGACGGAATCATGTCGTTACATGCTTTCATCAAAATTTATTATAATTTATTTATGAAAGAAAAAATGTCCAATACGAGAACATTTATAATACTGATTTCATGTATATGAGTGTCTATGTTAATTTTAGTGGGACTAGGAATGTCACTGTTTCTTCCTTTTAGGCCAAAATGTGAATTTAGAGGTTTTATTCACTAGTAAATTTAGTGATTGAAATTTTGGTAATGTTAGTCGTTCTAACTATTTTTTGCGTTTTGAATGAACTGTTATTTTTTTCCATCTCTTTTGAATGAATTTTTAAATTTCTTTTGTGTATGGTTAAAAACTAATAGTCGAATCATACCGAACCGAAATCGATTAATATAAAGCATGTTTAGTTCGATTTTGTTTTGATATTAAAACATCAGTTAAATTGATTTTGATCAATAACCGGTTAAATAAGAGCGGGCACCACAAAATTTAAAGGGGTAAATAACTTTTAAAAAATAATTGTACTTAGTAAAATAGGTATCTTTCCTAATATTTTCAACTATTATCATTGTTTTCATAGTCGTAGGACCATATGTTTCCAAATGTTTCTTTCACCTTGGTAAATTTGGTTCTTTTTTTCTAAAAAAAAAACTCAAATTTTGATCATGTAAATAATTTAATAACAACTTTAAGGAGAGATAGAGGTCAATTATTGAAGTATTGAGGTGAAATTTATTTCTCCCTTTCTTTTACACTCAAATTTAGTACGTAAAGGATTTTCATATTAACATTAGTGTATCTTTTCTAATATTTTAAAATTATTTATTCATGTGATATTTGTCAGGATCATATTTTTGTGGAGATTGTGTTCTTTGACGGTGTATGAGTAGCGCTATCATATTTTTGTTGGTTTAAGGGTTTAGTTGGCAATGTGATGAAAAAACCTTTAGAAGCCTTTTCCCAATTAAAATTTGTACCCACTCGCCTGCCACGTATGTAAATATTATTTTTATTTTTTAATTATAAATTGCTGAATTATTTTTTAATATTTTTTAAAAAAAATATTCTTATTTTTTTATCTTGTATTTAAATTAAGTTAGTACACATTTTTATTGTGTATCAAATTTTTTTTACCTACATTCATTGTTTTTTTTCTTTTATTTATCTATTGATTTTATTTTCTTTGTCTTTCTTTTTTATTTGATTTCAATTTAATTCCAAATGTCTTGTATCTAAAATAAGTTAATTTTGAACGGATATCAAAATAAGTGAAGAAAATCAAATAAAACATAAAAAGAAATTAAAATGTTAAAATTAAAGGACACTTTTAAATTATTTTAAAAAAAACATACACATAATTTTTTTTAAATAATTAAAAGTGAAAAGATAATAAATTAATTAAAAAGAAGTTTAAACTGAAAAGAAATTAAAATAAATATTTTACAAAGAAATAAATAAAAATTATTAAGTATATTTTAATATCAATTAATATGTGTACTAACTAATTATAAAGTTACCAATAAAAAAATGGCATGTGTCCAATTTGTGCACTCATCACTTGCCTTCAAGAGAGTGTGCACACTCTCTACATCATGTCAGCGTTTGTGGTGTATTTATTCCATTTTAAATTAGTTTGGGGGGAGGAGGGGGGGTAATAGGACCCTAATTAAGTTTAGGTGTGTCTGTAAGATTTCGATCATAGTCTAGGGCGTACTTGTGTCTTATCCCATTAAAGATTAATGTGTTACTATCACATATCTATTATAAAATAAAATGTAAATTATTTTTCTTTCCTCATTCCACCACTTCCTCTCACTATACCCCCTCCCCACACAAATTTTTAGTTTTATTTTTAATTTCTTTTATAAATTTTTTAAATAAAATTATCACTTCATATAAAATTTTCCCTTCATCCCCCCCCCCCCCCCAAAAAAAAACCATATTTTCAAATAATAATTTAGATAATATTTTATTTTCATTAAAAAAGAAAGTTCTACCGCAGCCCACCTAACCCTCCACTTTCAATTTCTTTTCTCGTTTTGTGTTAAATATATACATATGTTTTTAGGAAAATATTCTTACTTGCCGCAAGACTTTCTTTAAAATGAAAATTTTATTTCTGTTATATCTATACACAAGTAGAAAAAATGTTTTCTTAAAAATATATATATATATCTAACACAAATCAAGAAAATATATATAAAATAAATAAATAAATAAATATAT
>NW_006239045.1:292689-292856 GCF_000226075.1 Solanum tuberosum
CATCACAGAGATGTATTTTTCAAACTAATTATAAGTGATAGTTTAAGTATGAAACTCAGACTCCCAATAATTTAGGTATAAAAATTCATAAAAAGGGTATAGTTTAGGTGTCTTTTTAACAGTTATCTCATTAGTAAATTCAATATATATATATATATATATATATA
>NW_006239045.1:292880-309472 GCF_000226075.1 Solanum tuberosum
TATATATATATATATATATATATATATATTACATAGTTTGAGAATCGAAAATGGGGGGAAGAAGACGATGGCTAGAATATGGGGTGGGGTTGCTTTCTTTTGTTTATCGAGAAATTTATTTTAAATATGTTTTAGTTATTTTAGTGCAAATTGTCAATAAAAGAACAAAGGGTACAAGTTTTTTAAAAATTAATAAAAACAAAATATTATTTGGGATCTATGCGCCTAAGACCAAGTGAGGTACACTTATGTTGTTACATCAACATTTTGTGTTTAATGGACACATATTTTGAATAATTTAGATTTTCAATTGGTACAAGTTTTAATTAAGATGTCTAAGAGACTTATGCGGATAACTTTAAAGGGTTGTCGATATAACGCGATATATAGATAAATGAAAATATAACATGTGTTTAATATTTCCTAATTTCATCTTTTTGCTAAATTGTTTCTCTCTTTCTTTTACATTCTTTAACGAGAGGAAGATGTTAATTGAAGAAGTGTTGTGGTGAGGTGATTAGACTAGATATGACATATTTTATCTTATTAAAGATATGATTTAGTAAAGATATTAATACAGTTGATTATGGTAGAATGATAGTAGATAGTCGAGCATTGTCTTCTTGGATTCCAATAGCATTAATGCTAATCTTGTAGTGTCTTACCCATCAATTATGTTGTTCTTTACTTCGACTTTCACATTATTTTGAAGTTGTTATTGTTCCTTAATGTTATGTAATGATTTTGTTATTTATGCTAATTTTTAAATTGCTTTCTTATGAGTTACCTAAGTATAAGGATCATTCTGAAATAGTGTATCTACCTTCATGAATACAAAACTTGTAATCTTGTATAAGTTAAGATCCTCTGACCTCGTATAGTGAAATTACATTAGTAAACATATTATTATTATTATTATTTAATGTATTTTTCATAAACTGTTTAACCAATCTTGTTGTTTGATATTTGCCGTGACCATAGCTTTGTGGAACTCATCTTATTGTACACTCAAATTTAGTACGTAAATGATTTTTTCTAACTGAAAAATCAATGTAAAATTATTTATTTTTGTGATATTTTTCAAGATCTTATTTTTGTGGATACCGTGTTCTCTGACAATGCATGCATGAGACGTCTATTTCAAAAGAAAAATAAAACACGTGTTAGTCAAATAATTATTTTACCTTTTTATATAAAAAAAAAACAAAATCGTTGTTGTAAATACACTATATTGTGGATATTTTATTGAAGTATCGTATGGCTTCTCAAAAAATGTTATATTTAAGCAGACATTTTTTTTAGAAAGTATTGTAGTAATAATTTTTTGAGGCCGGTAATTCGGTAGACAACTTACAAGTAGGTCAATTACATATCTTATATGCATAGATAAATTTAAACTCTCAACAGGATAAAGACGATGAGTTCACCATTACTTTTTAAGATAAGAATGACTAAATGAGATATTGATTTGGCCTTTATAATGGTGATTTAACAATTTAGGTTTTAAAGCAATATTTAAAAGGCAAAACTTTACATTTTTTCTAATTTCTTTTTATGAATACAACTGTCAAAGTCATTATCAAATGATTCATTTTCATCTATTACATTTTTATTATAAATTTTGGATTATTTTTCTGAATAACTCATTAACTCCTATAATAATTCAAAAGAAAATAACTTTAGTATCTTTTATTCATAATTTTATAATATGAAAACAAAAAATAATAAAAATATTTGGAACTTTCTATTTTGAAAGGCTTAAAACAACTGCTTTAATAGCTTCGTTACAATTACAAAGAAAAGTTTGGTTATTAGACTCAGTTGAAGTAACAAAAAACGAAGAAAAAAAGAGTTGGTGAAAACAAAGGAAGAAATAAATTTAGCACAAATTATTTAGGTGAAAGAAACAGTAATGGGTCATACGTTTATTATTGAGTCATATTCTGAAGTAGACGCCTTATACATTGACAAAAAGAAGGGGTCCTACAAATTCATGGTCTTTTGGAAGGTTCACGATTCGGATAACAATCAATTCAAATTAAAAAAATCAAATCAAAGTATTTATTTATTTTGGTTTGAGTTTGATTTTTGATTTTAAAAATAAATAGTATTTAGTTTTATTAAAAAAAATCGAAGAAATAATCGTCCAATAATTATATACATATATTTTATTATTATGCATGCATGATATGTTATTTTTATAAATAATTTTAAATATCTTATATATGTTTTGTGATTATAATTTATTTTCTGTCACTTTAAAATTTGTTGCAAACAACAACTGCTTTAATAGCTTTGTTACAATTACAAAGAAAAGTTTGGTTATTAGACTCCTTTGAAGTAACAAAAAACGAAGAAAAAAAGAGTGGGTGAAAAGAAAGGAATAAATAAATTGAGCACAAATTATTTAGGTGACAGAAACATTAATGGGTCATACGTTTATTATTGAGTCATATTCTGAAGTAGACGCCTTATGCATTGACAAAAAGATGGGGTCCTACATATTCATGATCTTTAGGAAGGTTCATGATTCGGATAAAAATCAATTCAAATTGAAAAATCAAATCAAATTATTTATTTTTTGGTTTGAGTTTGATTTTAGATTTTAAAAATAAATAGTATTTAGTTTTGTTAAAAAAAAATCGAAGAAATAATCGTCCAATAATTATATAATATACTTTATTATTATACATGCATGATATGTTATTTTTATAAACAATTTTAAATATCTTATATATGCTTTCATCAAAATTTATTATAATTTATTTATGAAAGAAAAAAATATCAAATATGAGAACATTTATCTTACTGGTTTCATGTATATGAATGTCTATGATAATTTTGGTGGGACTAGGAATGTCATTGTTTCTTCCTTCTAGGCCAAAATGGTGAATTTAGAAGTTTTATTCACTAGTAAATTTTGTGATTGAAATTTCGGTATTGTTAATCATTCTAACTATTTTTTATGTTTTGAATGAACTATTATTTTTTTCCATCTTTTGAATGAATTTATTTAATTTCTTTTGTGTATGGTTAAAAACTAATAACCGAATCATACCGAATCGAAACCGATAAATATAAAGCATGTTTGGTTCAATTTTGTTTTGATAATTAAAACATCAGTTAAATTGATTTTGATCAATAACCGATTAAATAAAAGCGGGCACCAAAAAATTTAAAGGGTAAATAACTTTTAAAAATAATTGTACGTAGTAAAATAGGTATATTTCCTAATATTTTCAACTATTATCATTGTTTTCATATTCGTAGGGCCATATGTTCCCAAATGTTTCTTTCACCTTGGTAAATTTGGTTCTATTTTTTTTATAAAATAAATATTCAAATTTTGATCATGTAAATAATTTAATAACAACTTTAAGGAGAGATAGAGGTCAATTGTTGAAGTATTGAGGTGAAATTTATTTTTCCCTTTCATTTACACTCAAATTTAGTACGTAAAGGATTTTTGTTTTCATATTAACATTAGTGTATCTTTTCTAATATTTTAAAAGTATTTATTCAGGTGATATTTGTCAGGATCATATTTTTGTGAATATGGTGTTCTTTGACGGTGTACGAGACGTCAATTTCAAAGCTAAATAAAACACGTGTTGTCAAATAATTAATTTACATTTTCTCTAATTTCTTTTTTATTGTAAATATAATCATCAAAGTCATTATCAAATCATACGGATTTACAACATCCTTTCCGTATTAACTCTAACAAATTTTACTATAATAACGAAATCATAAAACCATAATAATTCTCTAATCGTAAATTTCATCTTCTTCGCATTATCTTTTTAATATTAATGATCTTAGATTTACGATTAATCATTTTTTTGTCATGTATCTTATTGTTGTTATCATTGTATCTTAGAAACATATATAATGTATATCTTCTTTATAGTAATGAAATTAGATGTAAGAGTAACGACATTTTTATCATGTATCTTAGTTTTATAGCATGTAGCTCAGACAAATAATGTATATCCGTATTTGCACTTGATGTGTATATGGGTGTAATGATGTATATGTTCTGTTAAGTAAAGCAAGACGTAATTCTTTCATTTTGATTAGGGCGTTCCTATACTTAGATCTATTATCGACTTGAATGTTGGCGGATGAAGAGTACTCAGACCCTGCAATAACAAGTTCATGATTGAAAACAAACAAATAAAAGGTGTTTGATTTGGTATATTATTGTTACCTTTAACAAGAATCGTCCGTTTTTGTGAGTGGTCAGCCATTTAAAGTAGTTTGAAAAACAACAAAAATCAAACAATGTAAAATCTAATTTGTAATTTTGTTAAAATTGAACTTTACACCTTTAACAAAAATCATCCGATTTTGTGAATGGTCAGCCATACATAAAAGTAAGGAATTTATGTATCTGATTATACTTTTTAAAATATATTTTATAAATACTAAAAATAATAATATGTGTAATTATTTTAAACTAAAGGTAAAGTAAATAATGTAGGGAAGATCAAGAAGCTGGAAATAGAGAGAGAAGTCTATAAAATGGAAAATATATACTCAAAATTAAAATTAGAACAAACTAGTGTTCCATTTATTATTAAATAATAAAAACATACTTAAGTAGCACACTAGCCGTGGTAAAGGTCCACAACCATGTTACATATTACATAGCACATATTACTCATCAATGTGCTTTAATTTAATACATAGATTAAGAAATAGCAACATTGCTTTTCTGGAGATCATTTTCTCCTTCACTTAGCCATTCATATTCTCCATCACAAATATAAGTTCCATTGTTATTGAAATATTTACATCCTTTTTTACCTGCAGAACAGGTGGTGCATAGTCCATTAACAGTTTTAGTTAGGTCTGTTACGCAAATTCCAAACTCAATTCGACGGTCACATTCTTTTGAGCAAGCCTTCCTGCTTTCCCAATCTTTAGATTCTCCATCACAAATTAAAGTGTAATCTTTACTAAAATATTTACATTCTTTGAAACCCGAACAACAGTTGATGCATATTCCATCAACTTTTTTGGTTCCTAAATATGGGCAAATTCCAAAGTCAATTCGAGGGTCACATTTTTTGGCGTTTGCATGTTCGAAATCGCTTGCAAGAAGAATCATTCCTGTTTGTTTGTACAACATATATAACCAAGTTAATTATCTAGCAACAATTAATTCGATAAAATAGCAGTCAAAAAAAATATATCTTAAAATGTTAGCTGGATTGTAAAAGTGATTAAGTGAAAAGAAAGAAGAAGAATAAGAAAAATCTTACCAAATACAAGGAGGAGAGCAACTTTGTGAATAGCCATATTCTCAATATCTCAACTCTTGCTTTGATTTGATTTACTTTTTTTTGAGTAAGGAAGGTGTATCCTCTCCACCTACTTATAGCAGATGAGAGAGCTAATAGTACAAACACATCAAAAATGAATGACTATGTTACCTTCAAATAATGCACTCACATTAATTAGATACGTACGTGGCATTCTCTTGTTGGTTCCCCATAAAAAGAGGATAAGATATTGCTCAATGTCTTTTTGAAATTAGGTGAAATGTGTTATGTAAAATTATTTACAAATATCGTAATTTATTGAGATATTTTAATGTTGATTTATTGGGATTAATGGAGAGAAATAATTTATGGTGGATGTAAACGTTGGTAAAAAAATATAATTAAGAGATACGAATGTTGGAAACTTCGAAAAATAATTGAATTATGATTTTTAAGAACTTGAAGAGCGTAGTCACGGCTATAGATAATGAAAACTATGAATTAAGAATAAAAAGTATTTATAAGACAACTTACACTCCAATAAGAAGACTTCCATCCTTGATTTAATTCTCAATTTTAGGATAACTCTCTTTAATTTAAGTAAAGTACACCATTGAAATAACTATCTACACCATTAAAACAATCGGAAGCAATATATCTTCAACATCATTCTACATGATAATTATTTATTCATTATATTTTTCTATTTGAGATTTAGAGATGTATACGATATACAAGTTTAATTCAATATGATCTCCTCTTTCATTGACTTTACTTTTAATCAAAATTACTGAGAAGATAAAATTAAATTGTACAATCGTATGAATTTTCTTACATCACTAGAAATATGATCAAATGTTTCTCCCAAAGTATGTATATTAGTTTTGAACTTGAAAAAATGATATACCATTTCTGCAATTTTTGATGAATGAGTTTCTTCACCTTAGTGTTTAAAATATTAAAATAAATAGGAAAAAAATGAAAAAGAAAAAGAAATCGACTAGTGCCATTGACAATAGGCTTTGATAGTGTAAAATAGAGTTACACTGACAGAGTATATTACTTAATCTCTTTATTTTAATATAGATATTTTTTTTGTCTAAAACTAGTTAGTTAATGTAAATTATTTTACATTATTTTATCCTAATCTTTCAAAGATAAGGAGACAAGAAAAAAAAAAGGGAAACCCCCCAATAGTATAATTTATAAGGAGAGAAAAACACAGGTACAAAGCTTAAAAAAGGAAGGAAAAGGCGAAGAAAAAGGAGAAGAAGAAAATACTAATCCTAATTCATTAAGTACTCTCACCTAAAATTAATTTCAAATTTCATAAAATTTTGTCTTATAATTTATTTTATTTTTAAAAATAGTTATGGCTTGTGAGCCATTTTATTTATCATGATGTAATAAACAAAGGTCTTAAACAAAAAAATTTACGAGAAAATGATCAAATGCCCCCTCAATCTATTGCCCGATTTTCAACTATACACCAATATTTTATAGGGTCTATTACCCCCTTGAAGTATTTTAAATGGAGATATTGACACCCTTAAATGGTGATGTGGCATAGCAAGTGTATTCACTTTCCTGTTGGCAAGTGGGAGACAAATAAGTAAGTCAAAATTAATTAATTTAATAACTGTCAATTCTTAATTAGATACTATAATAATTAATAAAGTTAATCAACTAAAATGCCACACACTGTCTCTCTCTCACATCTCTAACCCTCTCGTCTTTTACAAGTTAATATCTCTTCAACTTGGTCTGCTGCCATGGCAATTAATACAAGAAGAATTTTATATTTTCATACTTTCAGTTTTAATTCACAAAATACTTTTTCAGTAGCAATACCTTTAAAATATTTCCCTAATTTTAGACAGAACAATAAAAAATAAAAGAAAAAAGAACACTTCAATTTCTTCACCTCAAAGGAAAATATTTTTAGCTCGACCTCGAAAGATAAAATTGCAGCTTCCATTGGAGACATCCTTTGTTTATAATAGCAATCAAAGTTTCTTGATTGCAATTGAAAGTGGGTATTAGAATTTGAGATTTCTCAAGAAAAATTTCATCTTCACATTCATCGAGAAGTGCAATTGAGAACCAACGGAAAAAGAACTATACCGATGATAGCACATTTATCAAATTTAACAATAACAACCAAATTTGTGCAAATAGATGATTAGAAAGACATTAAAAAAAAGGGGGCAAAGGTTGGTGGGTATGGTGTGGTGTAGTGAAGAGGGCAAAGGGTTGATTGAAGGAGATGAGCTATGTGGGAACAATGAAGAAAAAAGAAGAAGAAGATTTAGGAAGAGGAAGAATGACGATGAGATTTGGCAATGGTAATTAGGGCAGGAATGGTGGAGAAAAACTGGAATGATTATTTTTCATTTTTTTTTACTCTGAAAATAAGCGCGTGTATAACACTGGGCAACAAAGATTTGGAGGTGACATTTTAAGAGTGTTAATATCTTAGTTTAAAATATTTCAGGGGGTAATAAGACCCCCCATAAAGTATTAGTGTGTAGTTGAGAATTGGGTAATAGATTAAGGGGTCATTTGGCCATTTTCTCAAAAAAGTACAAAAGGAAATTATAAAGACTAAATAGGTTAGCCCAAAAGTGACCAACCCACTAAATCAAAAAAATGAATAGAGAAAAACTTCTATAAATATAGATCACCAGTTCAGTTATTTCTTCTCTATTAGTCAACTCCATTATTAAAAAAATGGTGGAATGACCTGAGATACTTCTATACTTGGCTCCATTTATCAGTTGAATCCTCTTACTCATCATTTTGTCAACTGAACTCTTAAACTCATTAGAACACAACACTTTAAATCCCTCTGACCATTGACCGAACTTATGTGGCAATAATGTTGATGGATTGGAAAAGTATGTGATTACACGAGTTTAAACCAAGTAAAAATAATAGTTTATATTTAAAAAATCAATTTTTTTAAAAAGGGAAAGTTCTTCAACCATTTATGGAGGGTATCTGCATACAATTTACGATAGTTCGGAGTATATTTGTCTTTTTCTAAAATGTCCTTCAATTATTCAAATTGGTATAAACTATACTTCATCCACCTTTCGACTCCCAAATGCTCCCGACGTCAATTTTTTGGCTCTGAAATACCTTTATTTCTAATTGGCCCACACTCATGAGATGGATGAGAGGACAATATTATACCAAACCTCATAGTTTAAGGGTATTTTATGTCTTTCTAAGTTAAAATAATTTTAAATTACTTAATATATGGGCTCATAAGGGTATTTTATGCCTTTCATTTCAATTTTGAGTCTTCAATATCCTAATTAAGAATAAGAGATAAAAAATAAATAAGAATAAAAATAGGGAATGAACAAGACAATTAGTTATTAATAGAAAAAATTATATTAATAAAAAGAATAATGAACATTCAGATGCGGATTTTAGATGAATTTCTACTTATGAGTTGGGTTATAATAAATTTGTTATTGATTTAAAATAGGTTAATAGAAAGATATCATGAAATAAATAATTTTTTGAATATCATTTTCAAGCATATCGAGTCAAAAGATGAATTATATGTGATTTTTATTATTTATTTAATAAGGGTTTAAATTTGAATTAATCAGATTAGACAACTTAATAAATAAATATTTAATGATTTACTTTAGGCGAACTATTTAAGCTAAAAATATTAACATCAAAGATATCTAAATGTCAAAAGATGGCTGAAAGATAATTTTGTAGCCATTCGAATAGTTGAATGCCATTTTAGCCCTTCTCATTTGTTGGTGTCATATTGGTGTTTGCAACAAATTTTAGACATATGAAAAATAAATAAACTACACAAATAAAATTTGAAGAAACATAACTTTATTGATAAATATGCATGTACAATTCTGTTCCTCCCTTGATTCTACTCTCCTAAGATTTATCCATGATTCGAGGGCCGTTAGTGGCGTATTTCTCGAACTAGGATGATTTAGATTTAACCTCTATATGAATATTCCATGACTTTTGTGGAATATTCAAGATTTTGATCTTTAAAAATACCCAAGAGTTTATGGGATATTTTTGAGATGCATTTTAAGGGAATTTAGTACCCTTTATATAGGCATAAATTAGGGTTTAGGGTTAAGTAGCCTCCAAGAATTCTAATTGAAATTGAACACACCTTCTAGTGTCCCAATTCGAATTGAACACGTCTTGTAGAGTCCGCAAAATTTCAATGTCTACAAATGCCCCCTGCTTCAAAGCTTGTTGGAGTGTAGACTCGATGAAACTCAAAGACGAGGCTTGAAGTACTCATTCTTCCACCTTTGCAGCTTCAGATTTTCAGACTTGATTTATGAGACTAGAGATGAAGGGAATATTTGGTCCCATTGGGCGTGCCAATTTGTTTGTAACAAATTCTAAACATATGTAAAATAAATAAACCACACAAATAAAATATGAAGAAACATAACTTTATTGATAAATATGCAGGTACAATTCTGTTCCTCCCTTGATTCTACTCTCCCTAAGATTTATCCATGATTCGAGGGCCGTTAGTGGCGTATTTCTCGAACTAGGATGATTTAGATTTAACCTCTATATGAATATTCCATGACTTTTGTGGAATATTCAAGATCTTGATCTTTAAAAATACCCAAGAGTTTATGGGATATTTTGAGATGCCTTTTAAGGGAATTTAGTACCCTTTATATAGGCATAAACTAGGGTTTAGGGTTGAGTAGCCTCCAAGAATTCTAATTGAAACTGAACACACCTTCTAGTGTCCCAATTCTTCGAATTGAACACATCTTGTAGAGTCCGCAAAATTTCAATGTCTACAATTGGTAGGACCATATATTCCCCAATGTTTCTTTCACCTTTTTGGTAAATTTGTTTCTTCCTTTCTTTTACATTCAATTTTTAGTAAGTACTTTTTTTTTCTTCATATTAATATTAGGGTGTTTTTTTTTCTTATATTTTAAAATTATTTATTCTTGTGATATTTGTGAGGATCATATTTTTGTGGAGACTGTGTTCTTGACGGTGTAAGAGATCAGTGGCGAAGCTAGAAATTTTACGAAGGGTGTCCAAGTATTACATAAACAATTTTTTCGATAAATGGATGCACTGGAAAATTTAAAATTAAACTACTTAATATTAATATTATTTGTTTTTACGAATAAATGTTCCAAAATTTTTAAAAACAAATTGCATAATATTTTTCTTTAATATTTGTGTTTAATTTAATATGAAGTGAACTAACAAAGCAAAAAAAAAAAGAGTGGGGTGGGGGGGGGGGAGGAGAGGTGATTAAGCTTAAAATGAAATCATTTTTACGTTTAAAGTTTTCACTAATCTGTAGTGACAACAATAATGATACATGAATAATGAAATCAGAATCAAATGGGCAAAATGGTCTGATAGACTCTTGTACTTGTATGCGTTTGTATTTTGAACCCTCTTACTTAACCATTTATCAACTGAACCCTTAAACTCAATGATATACAATATTTTAAACCCTTTTGGCTTTGTGTGAACTTCAAACGCACAATAAAAATGACATGTCATCATCCACATCAGATTTTATATGACATGTCATTTATTGTTTATTTTTTTTATAATAAATTATTTTTTTTTATTCTTTTTCACTCCATCCTCATCTTCATGTCATTTGATCAACACTTGTAAAACCCTTTTCTCCATGGATGCTAATGAATCACCATTAAAGTATGTGCTAATATCTATACACAATTTTAAACAACATATTTCATCTAATTGCATAAATACATTCAACAATTATTTTTCACCTTTGTTACTTTACCCTAGAAAATAGAAAGAAAGATAAATCAAGAACAACATCGATTTAAAGATAAAGATGGAGAACTAAGGACAATCATTAGACATATTTGTTTCGCAAATTTGGGTATTGCATCAATTTTCTCGATTTTTCTTTGCTTATTTTGTTCTCATTTTTTGCACAATCTCATTTCTAATTTGGGGGAAGAAAAAATGGAAAAAAAAGAAGAAAAAAAGAACTGAAAAGGAGTGGGGGAAGGGAGAATGAATGGAACAGGGGATTCAGTCGGGGAACAATAGGGAAGGTCATGGATTAATACTAGAAAAAGGAAAAGAAATGGGGAGGGGTCTGGGAAAGAAGAATGGGGAAGAAGAAATAGTGAAGTTTTTTATTTTTATTTATTTTTACCTTTTTTATTGTATTTACCTTTTTCTTTTAATTATTTTTAATCTAAATTTTTATTTTCACGCGCCTTTTTTTGTGTGAAATCACGTGCTTATGCCAAATCAGCAATTAAGTCGCCACATAAGCTTGGTCAATGATCAGAGGAGTTTAAGGTGTTGAAATTTACTGAGTTAAAGGGTTCACTTGACAAAGAGGCAAGTAGAAATGTTCAGAATACAAACGCATACAAGTATAATGGTCCATCACATCATTTCGCCAATCAAACGAGGTGTTCTTTTGTTCTCTTTATGAATAGTTTAGAATTTTTTTATTAACTTTAAGTTAAATAATTACATTTAAATTTTATTACAAATTTTAATGAAAAGAAATAAAAGTCCAATTCATTGAAAATTCAATTGGCTACTAAAAGTAGATTTCTAATTAAAAATCGTTTTGATGAATAATATTTGAATTATTTCAAAAATAACAAATTTAATACTCTATTATTTATAAAGTAATTTAATTAGCTTAGACAATTAAAGGAGAAATTTAATAGGAAATCTACTAAAAATGAAACTACAGGGATTCGAACCCACGAGTGCATTGTGAGCAAGAGATCTTCACACCACTGCGCCACAACTTCTCATCACGTTTAAGGAATTCAAAGTATTAAATTTAACCAATTCTAGTAGCAATCTATACTGTATAGATTATACGGTATTATTTTTCGGCGAAGGGTGTCCAATTGGACACTCTCGGTACACTGTAGCTCCGCCACTAGACGTCAATTTCAAAGCTAAATAAAATATGTATTGTCAAATAATTATTTTACATTTTTTCTAATTTTGTTTTTATTGTAAATACAACTATCAAGTCATTATCAAATCATTCGTTGTCATATATTAATTATAAATTTTGATTTGTTTTTCTAAATAACTTCTGACATAATTTAAAAGAAAAAGAATAAAACTTAATATCTTTTATTCATAATTTTATAGGAAAATACATCAAAATCCTCCTTTAACTTAGCAAAAAAAATAAAATTACTTTAATACTTTAAGTAATGTACAATCATTTAAACACCCTCTTAATTATTTTCAAGTGAATTAACTATTACCTTATATATTGTATCAATTTTATCGGAAGATGATATACACGCGTGCCACCTATGCGGCATCTCAGTGACATCGACGACACGTCAAGTAATGAAAAAATTAATATTGTTTCATTTTCTACATTATCTCAAAGCAATATAAAGTAAAAATCATCCTTGTTTTCTTTATTCAGATCCTTACAAAATAATTTTCCATTTTTTTGGACTATTTTTTCTCACCCAAAGCCAGAAATGCTGTTCTATTTTTTATTTGGAAAGTGATCAAAACTATCCTTAAACTATTTGAAATAGCTTAAATATATTCTTAAACTATACTTCGGCTCAAAAATGCCCTTCCCGTCTAAATATTGGACCTCACTTGCCCCTCTGTTTAACAAAAGCATTCATGTGTGTGCTAAAATGCCACATGGACTTCACATGTGCACACCAAACACACCCACCTCCATAGACGACTTAAAGGCCTAATTTCACTCTTTTCCTCTCATTTCATTTTTTCCTTATTTGGGTATATCTATATGAATATACAATAAACAGTGACTCAATTCAGTTCCATTTTATGCTGATACTAATATGTTGTACTTTGAAGATCACAACTTAAACAAAATTCAAATTAATTCTGCTATCTAATCCTTAAATCATCTATTATATTGAATATTTCTTTAACTTTCCATAAAATCTAAAATTTTCTTAACAATCATTTAGAGCATCTTCTGGATTAGGGACAACAAAAGCTCAAATCTTGAACGAAAATAGGATAATTGGTAAAAAAAATAAAAAAATTAAGAAATCTATAGACTTACTACGTCTTCGTTGATGTAGTAGCAATAGAAGGTGTCATTCTAGTCGTTCGTCAAGTTTTCCTCATTAGCGAAATCACCGATGTTGATGTGACGGAGCTCGGTCACCACCACCAGGGAAGCCGCCATAGTCGTCTTCCTGTGCCTGGAGTTCCGGTGATAAGTATATTAGGTCTCTTATGGCAACTGCTATTTTGTGCCATGGCCGTGAGTTGAATCAACAAGAAAGCTTCGCTAAGATTTGTTTAAAAAATAATAATTCATTAAGAGAAATTAAAATAATAAAATAGTGTTAATTGATTAGTTAAAATGAGTGTGTTTATATTATACCTTAGATCGTTTCTTTTATTGTATTTGAAATGGTCATCAAATTGCAATTTCTCTTCTTCATTCGGTTACGTATACAAGTTTCCGCAAATGTTTATTTTTATTTTTTTGGTTCAATATATACTTTTCAGGATGAAATGAAGGGAAAAAGAGTGAAATTAGGGCTTTAAGTCGTCTATGTGGAGGTGAGGTGTGTTTGACATGCACATGTGGTCCATGTGGCATTTTAGCACACACATGGATGTTTTTGTTAAACATTAGGGCAAGGATGGTCCAATAGTTAGATGGGAAGGGCATTTTTGAGCCAAAATATAGTTTAAGAGTATATTTAAGCTATTTCAAATAGTTTAAGGGTAGTTTTGACCCTTTTCCGTATTCGTCTATGTGGAGGTGGGGTCTGTTTGGCGTGCACATGTGGCATCCATGTGACATTTAATACACACATGGATACTTCCGTTAACTAGAAGGGTAGGTGTGGCCAATAGTTTGACGGGAAGGGTATTTTTGAGCCGAAACATAATTTAAGGGTATATATAAGCTATTTCGAATAGTTTAAGGGTAGTTTTGACTCTTTTCCATTTTTTATTTGATACCCACAAAGATTTAATGTTGTTTCCACAACTAAAAGACATGAACTTATTTTAGCTAGGTTACTCTCAAATGGAGAATTTCATGATGGATAAATGCATTGTTCCCACTTTCATAAAAATAATTTTTTGGGGTTTTTGTTACAAGAACAAATTAAAGATCTAAAATCAAATAAGAAAATATCTAACATCGAACACAACACATACTCCCTCCATCCCATTTTATGTATGTTTTAAGAAAAAAAAAGAACTTTTGAAACTTCTTATCTGATATAATTCTTAGATATATATGTGGTTGTAAATCATTTTATCAAGGATAAACGAAGAATTTCAAAGTTAAAATATTTCTAATTATAGTAAGATGACATTTATTTGGGACGAATTAAAAAAGAAAGAGTGCCACATAAAATGAGATTTTTAGTCTGTACTTTGTCGTGGTTGAGCTTTGTTCATTGGTTTGTGATCACCATCAATATTTTTAGGTGGATACTTAAACGCCCGTGAAGTAAGTTTTGTCGTCATGACTTCAGAAGGGGATTGATGTAGTTACTCTAATTTTATAATATGAAAATAAAATAGTAAAAATATTTGGGACTTTTTATTCTGGAAGGCCTTAAACAACTTCTTTAGTAACTTCTCTCTTCAGTCGGCCTTTGATTTGGTGGCTATGGTGCTGACTGGCAGGTGCGGCTCAACGTAATTGAGGGCCTAAAGCGAAATTTTAATTGACGCTTAACAAATTTCGTACATATTTATTTTAAAATTTATTTTTCTAACTATTTAGATGCAAATTATTACTTAATTTTTTTATAGATGATTTTTTCGAGTACTTCTTTTTATTTATAATTATTAGTTTTAGGTAAGATTTTATCAATTCAACGTTGAAAAATATTATTTTATTGAAGCAATCATTATATGAATTGTTAACACAATTCTATAAGTAATAAGTTGATAAACTTTAAGAAAAAATGAGTTTTAAAAAATAAATAATGTGAATATTAACAAAGAAATGTAATAAAAAATATATACTATATACTTTTTATTATAAATATTATTTTTTTTTAATAAAAAAATTACTCATAATTTATTCTTGATAAAAATTTGAGACCTTCCAAAATTGGAGGCCTAAAGCATATGCCTTATTTTTTACAAGGCAGAGCCGCCCCTGCTGACTGCCTTTGAATTTTTTTGAGTTTGTCTTTGATATAATTAGCAAAAATGGTTTATTGTTAGACTCCAAGTTTTAAAGTAACAAAACATAATAAAAAATGTGTATGAAAACAAAGGAAGAAACAAATTTAGCACAAATTATTTAGGTGAGACAAACATTAATTGGTAACACATTTAGAAGTAGATATCTCATACACTGACAAAAAGATGGGTCCTACAAAATATCTGTCTTTACTCTTAACAAATATTCCTCAGTTTTTAATTACTGTTCACTTTTGAATTGACATATCTATTAAGTAAACAATGATTGACATAGTGAGTTTATTATTTTATCCCTATTAATTATGAAGTGTGTGAATTAAAAACTTCAAATTTTCAAGAAATTTTACCTTTTTCAAAGTAATTAATTGAGGATATAACAGATAAAGTTTTTTTGTCCTTTCTTAATTTATCAAAATGGACAAATAATTAGGGATAACTAAAAAAAAGTGAACAAATAATTAGGAACAAAGAGAGTATCACCTGTTGGTTTAAATTAATAGTCACATGCAGGCTCTATTACTCTTTCCTTTTATGAGTATGACATTTTGGAAGAGTTTTTGTATTTATGTATAGACTAGACATCGGAGCCCGGGCTAGCACGGGTCCAATATGTATCATTTTTTGTTTTAATTTATGTGACAAAGACAAAATTAAAGAGTTAATCAAATTTTAATATTAATTTAAAATAGTTTAAATTTTTAATTATTGTTAACTATGGTAAAATTTTTTTTATGTCTTTTAACATTCTATATTGCTAATTATTGTTGTATGATTTGTAATATCTTTTACGCAATTTTCAAATAATAAAGGTTATTTCTTCTTTCTCAATTTATGTGGTACTAATAAAATTTCGAGATTCAATCAAATTTTTTTGTCTTTAAAATATTCTATTGTTAATTACTGTAAATTATTGTACTTTCTAAGTAATTTTCAAATAATATATATTATTTCATTTGTCCAATTTATGTGTCACCGATAAAATTTGAAGAGTTAATCAGATCTTTTACATATTTTTATATCTTTTGAATATTTAAGTAAATAATTATTGTGATTTATAATATTTTATACAATTATTTAAAAAAAATTAAACAACAAACAAAACGAATTCATCATAGGAAA
>NW_006239045.1:309671-336499 GCF_000226075.1 Solanum tuberosum
AATTTTTAAATAATATATATTATTTCATTTGTCCCAATTTATGTGTCACCGGTAAAATTTGAAGAGTCAATCAGATCTTTTATATATTTTTATATCTTTTAAATATTTAAGTAATTAATTATCGTGATTCACAATATTTTATACAATTATTTAGTATAGTAAAATAAATTTTAAAAAACAGAAAAAACGAATTCATCATAGGAAATTACCAAAGCATCCTTCAATACATCAATAATGGGTCCCACTTTTTGTTTTTAAGAAATTGCACATTCGAAGGATATTTTTGTTCAAAGTGAAAATATTGTGTAAAAAATGTGTATTTATTGTGATTTGGAATGTTTTGTGGGTAATAAGACGCACGCAAAGTTAAGGTGTCTTTTTGAAAATCTGGGACAACTTCAAGTATCACTTAATGTTTTTTCTCAAAATCTAATTTACTTTCGTAAACTATGTGCCAGATCAAAATCAGATTAACAAATTCAAAAGGAATGAGTAATAAATAGCTCATACAATGACATATTTATTATTTTAAAAGAAGTACTCCTTTTGGTTGAAAGCTAACAAGATAGTTACAATGTAACTAAATACTATAAAAATCTTTGCATTGCAGCTTATTATATATAGATACTAGGTGCAAAAAAGACCGGGTGAGCCTGAGCCCAATATCTATTAATTTATTTGTTTTAATTTATATGATACAAATATAATTAGGAGAGTCAATTAAATTTTTAAATATTTTTTATTGTTAATTAATTTTATAATTTTTAACGTAGTTTTTGAATAATATTTGTAGCACATGAGAAATTTTGAGAGTTAATTAGTTTTTTTAATATATTTTAAAAAATATTTTCGGTTGTTAATTATTGTGATCTATGTGTCACATGTGAAATTTTAAATATTTTAAGTCCTTAATTTTATGTAATATACGTTATTTCCAATGTTTCAATTTATATAGCACATGTGAAATTTCGAGAGTTGATCAACTTTTTTAATATGTTTTTAAATACTTTAAGTTGTGATTTACTCAAGGAAATCCAAGGCAAAGAGAGATTTATCAAATTATTCCCGTTCTTATTTTATGGGCCATATGGAAGAGAAGAAATGTTGTGTTACATGGTGGGAATTTCTCGAGGGGGAAGATGTTTCTAGACATCAACTCTAGCATTTGCAAGTTTGTTTGATTGAGGTTCAACTAGGACTTGAGCACTTCTCACACTCAGGTGCGGCTCAACGTAATTAAGGGCCTAAAGCGAAATTTCAATTGATGCTTAACAAATTTCGTACATATTTATTTTAAAATTTATTTTTCTAACTATTTAGATGCAAATTATTACTTAATTTTTTTATAGATGATTTTTTTTAGTACTTCTTTTTATTTATAATTATTAGTTTTAGGTAAGATTTTATCAATTCAATGTTGAAAAATATTATTTTATTGAAGCAATCATTATATGAATTGTTAACACAATTCTATAAGTAATAAGTTGATAAACTTTAAGCAAAAATGAGTTTTAAAAAATAAATAATGTGAATGTTAGCAAAGAAATGTAATAAAAAATATATACTACATACTTTTTATTATAATTAATTAATTTTTTTAATAAAAAAAAACATAATTTGTTCTTGGTAAAAATTTGAGGCCTTCCAAAATTGGGGGCCTAAGGCATATGCCTTAATTTTTACTAGGCAGAGCCGCCCCTGCTCACACTTGGCCTCAAATAGTTTCTTGGGTAGAAAATTACAGGCCAAGTTATCACCACATGGTGGTTAGATTCCCCACCTTTAGGTTGGTTGAAATGTAATACTGATGGGGTCTCTAGGGGAAATTTTGGTCCGAGTGCTGCTGCTTTATGTATTAGGGATCACTATGGTAACCTGGGAGAGTTGGCAAAATAGCCACTCTCCAAACTTAATTGAGCATTTAGACACAAGTCTTCAAAATTTTAAACTTTTGACACTAAATATGACATCACTCAATATTCTTCCAAAACATATAACACCCTACTCTCAAGTTTTTAATACTACACTTTGGTCCCCACTTATCCAACAAATGTGGAATTGTTTTTTTTTTCATTTATTAAAAACAATTCCACTAGAGAAAAACTCTCCAAGAAGAAACCAAAATGCTCCCATTTTTGTAGCTGATTTAGTCTATTTCGATGACTTTTTCGACGATATTATAGCTTTAACAGGTGAAATCATAATCATTCTAGTCATTGCTTCCATTTTTATACCATTTTCTTTCAAATAGCTTCAAAGAAAAAAATTCCCGCCATTTTAGAAGCTTGAAAAAATCTTCCAAAATCATTTCATAACTCATTTTTAGATAAACTCTAATAGTTTAAAAGGACTATAGATACATGTTTTCCATTTCAGGAGCTTTATCTGAACCCAATCTTGTTCATTCGCATTTTGTACGAATTTTGTACCAGTCATTGACCGCTAATTACTTATATCGTAATCTAGTATCTATTAGTGTAGTCTATATATGACAATAGCTAAAAAAATTGTTGTTGGTGGTGATTATATGGGAGTATGGGAGGAGACTCCCAAAAACTGGTATTGGAAATTTTTTAGTAACACGATAGTGCCCTTTGCGTCGCAATGGTTCATATGACGATATGATTGCAAGCGTAATTGAGGCCGGTGAGTTAGCCTGCGAGCCAAGAAACTTGGTGATAAGCTATAAAATGAATGAGAGGGAAAAAATACATCTCACATTAATGATAGGCATGTGAGCTTGTACATGATGTATATTGTTGCTGATGGTTCTAGGCCTATATTGAGGATAAATGTCATTGCGAAGTCTCCGATTGAATCAACAAATTCTTTTAATAACAACGACTCGGTTGAAAATGAGAACTTGGGTGATCAACCAAATGAGAGCTTTTGTGATCAATCAAATGATAACTTGGGTGATGATTCAATGAGCATGTATGATCATTCAGTGGATGTTGAAGATCAGCTAGAATATGCGAAATATTTCGAACATTTTGAAGAAGTGTGGGGAGAGCAGGAATAGAGATCACAATCTAGCCATTCTTTTTCTGATGGAACTAATTTTTACTTGTATGAAACATTTAGTACCAAGAGTGAGCTACAATTGTTATTAGCCAAAGCAGCGGCTAGAAAATCTTTTGATTTTGCTACAGTGAAGAGTTGTACTAAATACTTAAAGGTGAAATGTGTATCTCATATTTGTGCGTGGATATTGCGAGCAAAGAAATATTAATGTTCGGATAGATTTCGTATCTACAAGTATATTGGCGATCACAGTTGCGGTGTTGAACATGCCATCAACAGCCATAGAAAAATCTTGACCAAATTCATTGCATCGCTTTGTGTGAATCTTTATCGTGATGGCAAGGGTCCAAATGTTAAAGAGTTTCAGAGGATTATTTTAAAAAAAAATTCATTGTTGTCCAAGCTATTGGAAATGTTGGAAGAGAGGTGTGACTGCCAAGGAAATGATTCGAGGGATAGCGGAGCACAACTATTCATGCTTATCGGCTTTTTCATATATGATCGACACTCTTAATATTGGTTCTAGCTATTGTATCATGGTAAGCGAGGATACTCATAGATTTATGTATTACTTCTTAGCTCTTGGTGCTTGCATTAGGGAATTTTCCCACTTGAGAAAGGTAATTGTGGTCGACGACATTCATTTACATGGTAAATACGAGGGAGTATTGCTGAGCCCTGTTACACAAGATACGAAGAATAATGTTTATCCAATTGCCTTTTGTGTCGTGGACAAAGAGAATGATGCATCTTGGACGTTCTTCTTTGAGAAGTTGAAGGATATTGTGGTCGATGAATCATATTTGTGTTTTATTTCTGATAGACATAAGAGCATTACCAATGGTATTGCAAAGTTTTACAATCATGCTCACCACAGATATTGCATGAGGAACCTCGGTAAAAATCTTTGGGTAAATCACCACCGTGGAGATTCCCTCTATCTATACTACAACGTGGCAAAGGCATATTCTTTGGAGAAATTAAACGATCATTTTGCAGAATTCAAGGACAAATCCCTCGAGGCAGCTGTCATCCTTGAACATGAAGTTGGTTTTAAAAAGTGGAGCAGAGCACATTTCCCAAGCAACAGGTATGATGTGATGACCACAAATATTACCGATTCACTCAATGTTATGTTGATAGACGAGAGAGAGTACCTCGTGGCATGCATATTTAATTCGATTGCTAAGACATTTGGAGAATTGTTCAGGGAGAGACATGCACATATCCTTAAATCAAAGGGTAATAAATGGTGCCAGCTGCCGAAAGGATCGCAAGAAAAAAATGATCGAAGGCGACTCTTTGTATGTGGAGAACATATTGGGGATGACAATCAATTCACCGTGTTCGACGCAGGTTCTACTTCCATCATGAACCTACTTTAAAAGTCATGTTCTTGTAGGGAATATGACTTGGTCAAGATACCATGCACTCATGCAATGGCTGCTTTGAGATCGAAGCATGACGATGAGTATGGTACGAGCATCTATGAATATTCTTCGCCTTTATATAAAGCTGAAACATACCTCCTTAGTTACTCTGAATCTATTAATGTTGTCCCTATCGAGTTAGAATGGTGTGTGCCAGAAGAATTTCTAAGCGTGCATATTCTTCTACTCCATGTCGATACCAAGCTTGGAAGGAAGGAAAGAAAACGTGTCAAGGGTGTCAATGAGAATTTCAAGAGCAAGAGGAGGAACACATGTTCAATTTGCAAGATATTCGGTCATAAGAGAACCACATGTATGGACAACAACAAATCTTAGATGGATTTGACTAACTTTGTGTTTTTAATTAA
Source organism: Solanum tuberosum (assembly GCF_000226075.1). Lineage (NCBI taxonomy): Eukaryota > Viridiplantae > Streptophyta > Magnoliopsida > Solanales > Solanaceae > Solanum > Solanum tuberosum. The sequence goes on from NW_006239045.1 coordinate 314,494, forward strand.
GCTAATGGAGATCTCAAGCTACTGTTTATTTTGGACCCCAACATTTTGGTCAATTTAATGTCAATTATTATCGAATTTACTCATGATATAATATAGATCAATCAAAAGATGACATACATTTTGTACACTGTTTATTAGTGTTTATTATTGAGTCCACTCATTGTGTATTAAGGTGTGTATTATTAATATATGGAAATTTATGATATTTGTAATGCAATGATTTTAATGTATGCATTAGAATGTAATTTTCTCCAAAACATTTATTTTAACATTTTTCCCACTAAAATTATGAATTTTCCTCATGCATGCTATTTTTAATTCCCAAAATCAAACAATGCATAATAAATAACCTATGTATAACTAATTAAACATATAACTAATACAAGTCTTACTTAGATATACGCTTTACCAAACGACACCTTAAAGAATTGTCGAAAAATCAGACGACATAAAAAAAGTAGCAATTTGTACTTTGTAATTGTTGTAAAACTCGGATATCTATTGTCACTGTTGGTCAAAATATATAGATAATTAAGACAGTTGATACCTTTTCATGTGCTTGGTTTAGATTGTACCAACGACATCTACACTTCAACACTAATAAGATATATACTGTTGAGTCAAGACTTGAGACATCAAATTTTCAAGGCATTACCGAATTTCAAATATTAGAAAGGCTTCAAAACTTTGAAGAAAATAGAGATTTGCTATTGACTTTATTCAAGAAGCCGAAGATCAAAGGGATCACTTTAAAGGATTGCTAAAAGACATTGAAATAGATAGGGATCAACTATAACAAAGATTGATATTGGTCGAAGAAAAAGAGAAAGGCCTAAAATTAATATTTTATGATTTGTTGTTACTGGTTGATTTTTGAAAATATGTAACAAAGATGCAGTAGTATAATCTTATATCTTTTACTCATGTAGTAGTACAGTCTATTAATAAAATGAAGTCCTTCTCGTATGGTAAGACAATGTATTATATATACAATTTAAAGTCGATAACTGACAACAATATCCATCAAAACAAAAATAACATTTACATAATCCAACTCTCCTAAATATCAATTCAAAAATCAACTACTTCAACAACCAATTATCTTAAAAGCCGCTTCAAAAACCAACTATCTCAAAAATCAATTGTCTTTAAAATCAACCACCAAAAACTAATTTATCAAAACCAACTGTCTTAATAATCAACCACAAAAAACCAACCATTTCAAAAACCAATTGTATTAAAACCCACATCAATAATCAATTGTCTTAAAATACTAATAATAAAAAATTTCTTACTCATCACCATTGAGTTCCATAACAATAAACATCACGTCCACTGAATTTTCATCACTGCTTCCTTTTCCCTCTTCTGCCATATTAGTAGCCAAGACTTCTTCTACATTCTTTTCCAGTTTCTCATGTTCTTTTTCTTCTTCTTTCTTCTCTTCCAGCTTCTCCTCTTCTTTTTCTTCTTCTTGTTTCTCCTCTTCCACCTTCTCCTCTTCATTTTCTTCTTGTTTCCTCTCTACCAACTTCTCCTCTTTTTTTTCTTCTTCATTTTCTTCCAGTTTCTCCCCTTCTTTTTCTTCTTCTTTTTTTGCCATCTTCTCCTCCTCTTGTTCTTTCTCTTCTTCCTTCATCTCTTCTACAACTTTATTAACTTCTTCTGCAAAGTATTCATCAATAACAACAAGAGCTTCATCGACTATTGCTAATGGAAGGATTTCATCAAACTGCAACACCATATTCATCGACTGTTGGTGCTGTATAGTCTTCATCAACTGCTGCAAGATCAGTGACTTACCATTTTTATAAATAAATTATTTTACACAAATAATATATAAATTAGTCTACCTTTATTTTTCTTGTTCTTTTGAGTTCTCCTCAATTTCTCATCTCGTACAAATGTAACAACTTTCATCATTGATTGTTCAAGGGATGCAACACGCTCACACATATTATCTTCTTTACAATTTCTCGGTATATTTTTCTGTCCACTTGAAACAGAATTCTCAAAGGTTGGTTAGAATTGTTATCACCCAATACTTCATCTTCCTCGTTTTGTACTGTTGAAGTGAGGACAATGACACCTTTCAAATTGGCCTTTAAGGCATCAATGGCCGTGTCCTTCACTTCATCTGCATATGGCTTTAATGTTGCCATGTAATTTTCTTTTGTCTCACGTACAGTAGGTGTAGGTATGGGTGCACAATCTAAAAAAACAATATAAATAGTAAACGACATTCACTAATTTACAAATATTGTTGGATAATAATAAATAAATTTATGCCTTTGTACTTTTTCCTTTGTACTTAAATGGATCACCTTCGATAATATTATAGTTTTTTGCCGTGTGTCATCTAAGTAAACGGGGAATGAACAGAGAAGAATCCAAGGACTTCTTAGCATACTTATCAAGATGAGGAAAAGCCTCATATATCCAAACCTGAAATTAATAAAATAAATAATAAATGAATAGAGGCTGTGAAATGCTATATAAATATATAAGAGTTTATCACAAATCAAGTACATAACTGATAATAAGTACTAGAAATGCCCAGGGAAAGCCATACAGAGCATACAATGCATTCCCTCTTTCATTATACACTTTACTCTGCTTCTTCAAATTGATTTTATTCTTCAAATACAACACTGTTAGATCAAAATACTCTTTTCCCCATGGATAACTCTTGAAGAAATTTAAATCATCCTCCATCTTAATGTGGTTTGAATCCACAATCTAGATCGATCGTGGACAAGCAACATCGAGTGGACGAACCAAAATAAAGAGCACTTCAACTTCTGCTCCTTATTCAATCTGGTACCCTTGATCAAACTCATCGACTTTGTAGTAGTGATGTTCTTATTCTTGATCACCTTATAATGGAATTTCTCACATTTCTGAAGGACTTTTGTCATTTTTGCATCACGGGGGTATGCTGAGCAATTTAGCCCCGTAATGAATGAAGATTTTCTTAAGCCAAAACAAACAGACTTGTCATTCACACAGAACCACATTTCATGTAAAAATTTTTTTATCATTTTTCACATGTTGCAGCAACATATAATGGACCATCTGTCATTGAACTTGAAATATTCTGGAATATGCCTCAAGTGTCCAAAACAAGTACCTTTCAAGTCATTATAAATTTTTTCTTGAACTAAAAGTTTTCTAAGATCACGATAAACAACCATCCTTGCTCTCATAGAAATTTTCGTTGGAAACTATCCTAACTCATCCATCCATGTGGTTAGATTATACGACTTACGAGAGATATCTCTTGCACAAATTAGCAGGGACATAAGATCATCATCCTCATCTCTAGTATCTCAGGTATCTCTACAACTCTCATCATCTTCACTATCAGTTTTTTCTTCACTAGATTCAACATCATCACTACCTGGACACTACTGACCTCATAGTTGTGAATCTCAGCCATTATATCAGAATTCGAGTTAGACTCAGGTTCTTCAACTATAATTTTTTTCTTTTTTGAAGATTTGGAAACTTCTACAGTCTTTCGTTTCTTATTTTTAGAAGCCTTAGGAACAGATCGTTTAACGATGCCGTCTCTAGTTTTAGCCATATTGTACTATATATAAAAATATAATTTTCATATCAAAATATCGACCAGTAGTCTATTAACACAAATAGAGTAATGTTCAAAAAAATATGCAAAACAAGTAGCAGTTCCAACAAGACTCGCCAATTCCATTGACATAAACACCATAAAATCGACCAAAATATAGTAAAAAATTTCAAATTGATAGGCCAGATAAACATAAAAAAAATCAAAAAATTCTACGCATTATCCAAAGCAAAACATCAGTAATGATTCCAAATAAAAAGCATGAACTAAAATGGGTGAGATTTTTAGAACTTTAAGCATATATCTAAATTTCGCTATTGCAATAAAAAAATCAAATAGGCTAAAAGTTATTGAAAACACGATTAAACTTACTTGAGAGGAAGAAGATTGAAAAAGATCCAACTAAACTTGGGAAAGAAGATTGAAAATGATTCAATTGAACTTGGGGAAGAAGATTGATGAAAAAAAGACCCACTCCAGTTTGTTTTTCAGGAACAATTATACGATCTCACTTTTCTTTATGTTTAAAATAATGGAATATGGAAGGTTTGTTGGAGAATGGTCAGTTTTATGGAGGTTGATGATTTCGATAAAACAGGTTTATGAAAGACGAAGAGGCACTTGGAGAAGACGTTCTCTGAGAATGTTCTTAGGTTTCCTCTCAAAATGTTTACAAAATATTATTAAATATTTTTTTTTTATATTCCTTGGGATTGTAATTTAATTTTTTGGAGGGATGAATTTATTTAATGTTAAAGTGTTGGGATGAAAATAATATTTTATATACTTGTATTTTTATCCCCCAAGTTTTTACAGTAATGAAAATGTCCATGACCCCACAACCCAACCCCACTTTTTCACTTTTTCTAACTCTAATCCTAAACATTAAATCAAAAAGAAATCAAGTGTCTATTTCTCAAATTAAGTTTTGAGAGTGAACCCTTTGCCAATTAATCTTTGATAACCTACTGGGAGCAAAAGGGACGAAGATTCAAGATTCCTCTAGCCTGGTAGCAGAAGTTATTGCAATAAAGAAGGATTGAAATACTGTCTAGAGAATCAATATTCTCATATCATAGTGGAATCTGATTCTCTAGCAATGGTAAATATCATTAATGGAGTTTGGGATACACCTTGGAGTGTGACAATGAAGGTCAACTCTATTAATTTGATGTGAAGTTCTATATCTATAACATCCTTAAGGGAACGAAATGCTCTTGCAAATATTTTTGCTAACTGCATGTTTAATTTTGCAAGTACCTTTAAGTTTAAGATTTTTCAAGAGGCCCCATCAGATAGATCAACAAATAGTCATAAAAGCTACTGCAAGACATTCAGTTTACCAGATAGATCAACAAGTATATAGTGAGTTAATTCATTCAAATTTTCAGTCAAAATAAGTAGCTTTACGTGAAAGATGCATAATATACAGGTTGATGCTTATACAGAAGTTGTTCTTGTGTTGGAAAAGAAGTTCTATTGGTTTTAAATGTCACGCACCTAGTGAGAGCATAGAGGTGTTCTAATGATATGAAACCAACACTCAGAAGAACCCGTGTAGAACACCCACCTGAAAAGATTGTGTAACTTCTTCACAAAGCTAGAAAGCACAAAGTCTCTTCTAGCCGCTTGTAATAGGTAGTTACTTGGGTAGGTTTCTCTAACTTCAAAAACTTAAAATTTAGATGGTAGTATTAATTCATATGCAGGATTCAACCCATCAAATCTTAGGCTAGTGAATAGAGAAGCTAATTCGAGAATCTATCAACTATACCTGGCAATTTGAGGACAAACAAAGAAAAATCTCCCTAGCTCAAGTGGGGGTAAAGTTCCAAAATCTCAGCTGCAACTGTACATAACTTGTAAATCTATCTACATTGAATCAATTAACAAACAAAGCATTCAAGACTTTAAAAAAAATTATATATGTTATTACCTTTGTCCCAATTTATATAGTACATGTGAAATTTTGAGAGTTAATCACACTTTAATATGTTTTTCAAATATTTTAAATTGTTAATTCTTGTGATTTATAGTACTCTTAATGTAATCTCAAATAATATATATTTCTCCTTCATTCTCAATTATGCAATATGGGTGAAATTTCGAGAGTTAACCAATTTTTTAATATTCTAACTTAATTTTTAGTACTATTTTATAGATACATAACATATAAAAAATTATCTTATATTAATTGAAATGTGAAAAGATAGTAGCTTGTGTAACACCTCAGTATTAGAAGGAGCTAAATTTAGAAAGAGCTAATTTGAGATTTGTTCAAGTTAAGCTTAAGTTGTGAGTTTTAGGTCAACTTCAAACGGTCATAACTTTCAGTACATGATAATTTAGGTGGCCCATAAGATATCAAATGAAAGATATTGGAATCCTCTTTCCAACGTTATCGTGTTTTCTAAATTTTGAATTTGGATGAGGGAGATATGCCCGTTTGAAGTCAGTCTGTCCAATTAATTAAAGTTACCGGAAATAATGAGAGGTACTTTTGTCTTTTCCTTACCCCATTAGATCTAAACGTTTTTAGTAATATTTTACGGGTCTAAATTGATTTGGGTCAGTTTTTACAACTTTAAATTATGCTTAGGGTTTTGAGATGAGTTCAAGGCGTTTGTCAAGATTCTTGAGATTTATCAAGAAATTTTGCCAAATTAAGGTATGTAAGTTTTCATAGTGTTGGGTTCGTTCACCCACATGTCAATCATGTAAATTTCATCCGTAATTTTGTTCTAAAGTTTGAATGATTTGAATTCTTAATGGGTGTTCTTGAGGTTTTGTTCTTCATGCTTTGTTTATGGAGTTTGATGAATTCTTGAGGTGAAGATTTCGATCTTCGAGGGTTGTTCTTAAGGAAAAGTGAGTAGGTTCTTGTGTACTTGTATTGGGTAAATGAATCTAAGGAAAATTTGAGGAAAACAATCGATTCTAGGAGAATTAGGGTAAAAAAACGAGAAGAAAAATTCGTCGGGTCGTTTTGGGGGAGGGGTGGCGCGACGCGCCACTGATGCACCAGGAGGGCGGGCGCGGCGACCTTGCAGTGCACCAAGATGAGCTCTCTGAAGTTCAGGGGCTGGTGCCCCGCGCCACTTAGTGCGCAAGGGTCACCTGCCCTCGTCGTTATTCCATCGTTTGACCCGTCTGAGTTCTTTTAAGGTGTACCTTTACTCCTTTATGATTCTAACTACTCTAAACTACATCTAAACATCGAGAGATCCTTCATAACATGAATCATAACCCTTGAATTCATAATTCAAATTCAAATTCAAGGTAGAGTTAAGAGTTAAGTCTTTAGAGTTCTTTCGAGTCATTTTGAGATGTCTTTTACAATCTTTTAAAACTTGTTTTAAGACTTGAGTACTTGAGTATGAGAATGAGGAGAGTTGAGTTTCATTTTTCAAAATGAATATATGGGAACTAAGTATTCCCAAGAGTAAATGTTTTTTACATTTAAAATGAGAGGAAACATCGATTTCCAAATGAGTTCATGAGGAATTTTTTAGTATCATCTCTTTTAAGAGAACGTTTTGAGTAATAATATCAAAGTTTGAGGTTGAGGAAATGTTTTCAAACATATGAGTTGAGTTATATTATTGGGAGTGGTATTAAGCAACGATATGGGGACGAGTTCAAACAACTCAAAGTCCTCCTAAACCATGTAGCCAACGTGGGTAGAAAGGATCATACTTTTTAGATGATTCCTTATTGATTTTTAAGCATAGCTTAGTGGATCCACTTAATTAAGAATGTCTTATATTCCGGATAAAGTATAGGACAATTCTGACAGTGTTGACAAGACGATGTATCATCACATAGCTCATAGTGATGGTTGTCGGTTAGAGAATCTCCCAAATTGAATAAAATAAACCAACACACCATTGATTAGGCTCTTGAAAACCTAGCACAAACAGTTGAAAATTGTATACATCCACTGCCGCATCACACACTTGACACTCGTACATGAGATAATTATTTTAAACATAGAAAAGTACAAATACAGAAAAACAACTACTATATATTAAGAGCTTTTGACTTTAGATTCTCCTTCACAAACAAAAGTTCCATCGGTACTGAAATAGTTGCAACCCTTTTTGCCTGCGCAACAATTGGTGCATATTCTACCTTTACTCCTTTTATTTCCTGGACATATCGAGTACGCTATTCTTGGATTACAATTAAAGGGACAAACTTTATTTGTTTCGTCTATAGTCTTTTTCGTCTGTCCTTCACAAATGAATGTTCCGTTAGCACTGAAATAGTTGCAACCTTCAGTGCCTGAGCAACAGTTTGTGCATCCAACTTTAAACTTCTTATTTCCAGATTTTGGGCATCTCCCATACTGAATAATTGGATTACAGTTACGTGGACAAGCAGGCTCTGCATCCACTTGGCTTAAAAGTAAAATAGTTCCAGCAAAAATGGCTGAATAAATAAATAAAGTCATTAGCAAATATGTTTAAGGGTTTAATGTAGAATTACCATAGATGATAAGAAATTTAAAGACTTACCAAACAAAATGAGGAGGGCAACTTTGTTAAAGGCCATACTTTCTTGTGTTTATTACCTTCAACTTGTTATATTTGAGTGAGGAGTGCGTTATCCTCTCCACCTATTTATAGCAAATTAACTCATCTACAAGGAGTAGTTTGGTTGGAAACAAATTATTTTGGAATTAATTGTTTCTGGATATGTTATCTCATTATGTGTATGAGATAACTTATTTCATCATTATAATAAAAATGGTAGAATAAATAAACCAAAAACTATCTAATACCTCCAACCAAACACATGATAAAAGCATTTTGTATTTTATTACGAAATTATTATACCTTATATATACCTCACATCAAACGATCTTATAGGTAAACTTACGCATTGATAGTGTCAATTTTTTTATACCATGTTGTAATAGATAACATGTGATGGTAACAAGAGATGCTTGATGGTGTTTGTGAGATACTCAGTTTGTTTGATTTACTTTTCTCTTTATTCCGTTTAAAAAAGAATGATGATTATTTTCCTTTTAAACAATTTTTAAATTTTAATTTTTTCACATAACATGTTAACAATGCCATAACATTAAAAAATATTTTGATGTATTTAACATATCTTTAATTTTAAATTACAAATCTAATAATTCTTTTATATTTTCTAAATTTCATATCAAATTAAAATTATAAGTTAAACAAATTGAAACCGAAAAAAGGAGTATAAAATAATAATTGCAGAGAGTGTTTTAGTTCCCTTTTTTTCCCCTTTCCATTCCACTATGCTTGGGAATCGAACCAATCTGCAAAAAGCTTCCAAAATGAGTACAATTATATCTGTATAATATAATTAAGCAATGTGGTAGGTATGACTAAGGATTTCAAAACCTGAAAAGTGGAGGTAGATAACGTTACGATTTCAAACACTTCGATTAAATAAAAAATGATAAATTTATAAAAGTACAATTATTTTGGTTACGATGCAAAAAATATAACTCAAAATTTACGTAATAAAATTGGAGATATATTTAAGTTCAGTTAGTTAAGTAAAAATGATGTTTGACTGTCAATAGTTCGAGGATGAAACAAATAATTCACATCAAGCTTAAGAATATTTTCAATACTACTCTCAAAGAAGAAACAAAATAGATATAAGCAGAGGCAGATCTAGCATTTGGAGGTCGTGGGTGCCACAACGTTCAAGTAAGATTAAAGGATCGATTGCTTTAATTTTGGGTTACATATCGGGTTATTGATTATTTTATTTTTTTTATAAACAAATTGATCAAATATGCATGTTAGTAATATTTTCTTCTAGATATTCTAAGATTAGAGATAACTAAAACAATTCAGTTTTTATTTTCTTTTTGGAATTAGATGTCTTACTCGCTGAAACTTTGAGAAAAAAAAATTTTCATATTAAAATTTGAGCTTGTATAAATCATATAATAGTATTAACATAATATATTCATATTCCATTGACTTTATGTGTTGTTGGAAATATATAGTAGGGAAAGAATAAAAATTGTACTTTCAGCCTAGTCATCTTACTTAGCAAGAACGTCGATGAAGACCGAAAGAACCTTTAAATTAGAAAAAAAACTCTAATAATAATATTCATCATTTTTAAAACTTATATTTTTAAAAAAAATACTATTTAAATATATTCTTAACAATATTTATTTGACGTTCATAATTCAGTACTCATTAATTGATAAAAAAAATAAATACGTAACACTCATATCAAGAGATTAATAATTAGTGCAAGAGAAAGTAAAAAAAAAAAAGCTAAAAATTAATTATGATAAGGAGTCAATTTGAATTAATAAAGAATAGTAAATAAATAAGAATGAACGGAGTGAGGTTCAAACCTGCATTGGCTGTGTGGCAGACCAACTCCTTTGCCAATTGAGTTATTCCGCATTATAGTTACTAGGTGACAATAGTAATATATATTGAATTATTATACATACGTACATATACATACAACATTTTTTTTGAGATCCCTGGGTGACGTGGCACCTCTACCTGTCCACGTAGATCCGCCCCTGGATATAAGTTTTTGCAATAAATTTTCAATACTTCTCTCAAAGAACTATGATGATTTGAACTTGATCTCTATGAAAGATTTGTGCTTGTGGATCTTCTTGAGATTTATTTGATTATCAAGAAGAGTCTAGCATATTTTGATCTCTTAATGAATATCTCAAGAATTTATGAGATATTTGTAATGACCCGATTTTTATTTTTGGAAATTTGGATTTATTTGTTTAACCTGAGTTAATTAATTGATTGGTAATTGTAGATAATTGACAGTTAATGAGCTAAAGTGATCATTTATTTAAGACCCTATGCCATTAGGTCCATGTATTAAAAATAAGTTAGTGGATTTTGTCAGTATTAATAAACAATTATTTTGGAAGAGAAATAGAAAGGGAAAGGAGGAACGGACGGTGGCGGCATCAAATTACGAGCAGCTTCAGGTAATGCATTAATTGCTATGCATATATATATATATATGTGTGTGTGTGTGTGTATAAAACCAGTAGTATAGTAGGTAGGAAAATAATGGGTTGCCTCTTGAATTTGTAGATTAGATAGGTGACTTTTATCAGTTTTTTTAACCTTAATTCCTTACCAACAATTGATGGCTATCAATGAGAGAATGATTTGGCAATGAGTGCCTTTTTAGGATTAATCGTTAGCAAATTAGGAATTGGTTCTTAGAGGAAATATAGTATTATATTGTGGGTATTTTATTGTGAATTGATCGTTGCTATAATCGTGGCTTTTACTATTTTTCTTGGTGTCAAATTAAGAATTAACGTGACCATTTAATTTAAGGACAATTATAAAACAATAATTTTATAATAATGAAGGGTGATTGGATAGTGTTAGAAGTATGGATGGATGGTTGTTTTGGGTAGCCAATCTAAATTACTGGTTTGTCATTTTCTTTAGGGGTTTCCTTTTATTTTATTGTTATAGTTATCTCATAAATCAAGTTTTAATAATATTGAGATATGATGTAAGGTATTATGTGAATACCATTAGATTTAGGATTTTGGAAAAATTGGACTTAACCCTAGATTTGAAACTTGGAAAAAATATGATAGTGAAATGTTAATTAGCATCAAGAGTTACGAACTTGATTATTAAGTCTAGCGAATTTTTAGGTCAAGGCTAAACCTATAGTAATATGGGTGTTGGTAGTTTCAAAATCTTATTGTGAATATGTACTTGAATAGATTGCATTGATTTGGAAGCTCAACGAAAAGGGAAGGCTCAAATCTCAGAGTGATTGTTCATTTATTTGAGGCAAGTGGATTTCTAAACCCTTGTTAAGTGTATGAAATTCGTGTATTTCCTTGTAATATGTGTTTGGGGGTAATGAGACTTGGTGATGGGTTGACTTGTCCACCCTGATTAATTCTAATGATGAGAAGGGGTAACAAAAGGCAATGTGATTAATTGTTTGTGTGTGATGTGTTGAGAATGGTACGGATACCAGTGTTATAAAGGAAAAGTTTATTACTATAGAATGCGAATTGTAATCCGAGAATGCCAAAACATATGGGTATTAGCTGATATGTTATTGACTTGATTTATTATGTGTAATTGTGTTCTTTACTGAACCCGTTATAATTGTGATAATTGAGGTGATTATATGTCATAGCGACATTTGATTTTATTGAGATGTTGCATCATCCCCTTTAATTAATATCATATTGTGCACATGTATTGACATGAGATTGGGTATGAGTAAAGGTCTAACACGTGGAGATCGTCCGTGTTGAGATAGAGTATGATTATAATTTGGGCACATGAAGATCGTCCGTGCGAGGAATTGATTATGATTATAATTGGGCACGTGGAGATCATCCGCACAAACACGTGGAGATCGTCCGTGTCGGTATATGGACCTCGCGAGTCCCCCATGGGTCATGAACACTCGATGTATTTCCGAGGAGTATCATGTATATACGGTTGAGAGAGTACTTGGTATTCTGAGGCATTCATTTTATGGTGTCATATTGCATTGCATCCCATGACATCCTTCATTCTTGATGATTTGTGTTTATTTGGTGGTTGGAAAGTACTTGATATTTGATTACCTCTATTTGATGAACTTGATTTAGTGCGTTGTTGATATTGTGAGTGCCTTTTTTTGTAGAAGTTGTGATTGATGAATATTGAGTTTGTTGTTGAGGATATGTAATTGGTTAAAAGTGATTGTTGTTGAGCTGGGTGCTATGTACACTGTGAACTGTTAGGTTGGGCTGGTTTTATGCAAGTTGTAGTTGTGGAGGTTTGGTTGGTGTGTAAGGAGTACCCGTATTTTATTCCCTTAGCTTGTGTTTAGAAGTTTACTTGCTGAGTACCGCGTGGTTTGGTACTCACCCCTTGCTTCTACAATTTTTTGTAGGTTACGAGCCTGGATTTTGTGATACTTTCCATTCTCCTATTTTCGAGGCTTCTTGGAGATTTGTGAGGTAGCTGTTTGTCATATCAACAGACCTTCTTACTCCTATTTATGATTTTGTTCTATTCTAGAAACAAGGTCATTTAAGACTTCTGTTTTCTTTTGAATCAATTGTAATACTTAGAGCCTTGTACACGTGACAACCAAATTTTGGAGGTATTTTTGAGTTGATTATGAAATTTTCGCATTTTACTGTATTAGTTGGGTTTTAGGCTGACTTGTCTTGATGGGATAAGACGAGTGCCATCACGTCCATTTTTGGGTCTTAACAATATTTTAAGATTTATTTAATATCCATTGATCTTTGTGAATATTCCATGAACTTGCGGGATATTTCAAAATGCCTCTTTAAGGTATATTATAATATTACTTATATAGGCATAATCTAAGGTTTAGGGTAAAGTAGCCTCCAAAAAAACTTAATTGAAATAGAATTAATCTTGTAAAATCCTACAAATTTTCAATGTCTAAATTAGATTTAAATTTCTAATTTCACTTAGAAATTAAGATACACCCAAATATTATCAAATTGATATTTTAACTGTGGATTCTCACATGCATTTATATTTAAATATTTTAAAAATATGATTTTACCATCTATGACTTAAGAAAAAATATGAATTCATGTGAACCTGCAAACCCCTGATGGCCAGAGAAAATACTTGTCCAAATAGAAATTAGGATTGGTACTTTGTTGGGAAAGAGAAATTCAATCTAGTACTAAAGAATATTTGTTAGTATAGTATCTTTGAATCAATACACAACTTAATAAACAATAGTGTACAACTAATGATTGTATTAGTTATACATGACATAAAAAAGTGTACCAAATAAGGTATTACTAATACACACACCTAATGCATGCATTATTTTTTCTAATACACTCTATCAAACGACCCTATATTGTATGTTAAGTTGTGTATTACTAATACCAAGAAATTTTAGGTATTAGTAATATGTACTCCCTCCGTCCCAATTTATGTGATCGGGTTTCGAGATTCAAACAAGTCTATCTTTGACCGTAAATTTTTCATATATTTTTTAAACATTTTGAATTATTAATTATTGTGACTTATAATGCTTTTTACGAAGTTTACAAATATATAAATTTTGTTTCCAAAAAATTGAAGATTCCATCGCAAATTCCCGATCAAACTTAAACAGTTTGACTCTCGAAAAATGAAAAGTGTCACATAAATTGGAACAGAGGGAGTAACATTTTAACACTTGCATTAGAAAAAATAATTACAAAACTATCCTTAAAGCCTTTTCATTTTCTTTGTTGTCATACGTTTTTGTTTTTATTTTTATTTGCTTTTTATTTACTATGGAGTGTGCGGATACCGACAATTGTGATTATAAGAATCTTTTTATTATTGTTGTTAATAAGCTAATTCTAATACTGAAATAAAGAAGAGGCTATATATAATATATAATATATATATATATATATATATAAATCTATATAAAAAAAATCTCCAATTTGAAAATAATTAAAACTAAATTCATATTTAAAAGAACTACAAAATCAAATCTAGTGATATATATATATGCATCAACGGTACTCTATCATGTGATGCATTAACCTTCCTAAATAATTAGTCATTTTTTCCAATTCTGTCCTTAATAATTACATAACTATCGATTTTAAAAAGTAGTCATTTTAAAATTACAAGACTACTTTAATGTGAAAAAAGTTGCTTTTACAGTTTTCAAAAAGTACAAACCATTTTAATAATGATTGATAGTAGGGTTATATTAGTCAAATTGCACCTTATATTAAATTTTTCTTAAGGGTTGTGCATGATCTTATCCTGACAAACAATAGTGAACGGAGGTAGTATATAATTAAGCAATGTGGTAGGTCTGACTAAGGATTTTAAAACTTGAAAGACGGGGAATATACGTGCTAGGTGTGATTAGGGATTAAATTAAATCTATGACATGTATTATCAATTTAAGTAGAAACTTTAAGAAAATGGAGAAAAGGAAAATAGAGAGAAGTCAAATCCAATTATGAATTATCTAATTTCTATTGCAAAAATATAGCTGAAAATTTGTATAATAAATCTTTAGTCCAATAATATACATTTGGTATAGAATAATATACAACACTTTCATATTTCTTTTCAACAAAAATATTTAGAAATTTGATATACAATATATTATATCCGATATAAAATAATATACAAAATTATAAGAGGCATTTTATATACTTATATTGATGAAAAATGGTTGTGATGACACTCATCTATCCCACCAATACAGGTCAACTTCAAATCCAACAATGTGAAACAAATGTGAAAAGTAAAACAATAATAGCATAAGAGTGGAAAACTTAGTCATTTTAAATTACTCACATAACATGGTTGTCATGTGTACATGTCACTAATGTAATAATATAGAATTTGAAAGATAATACAAGTCTGAATGTCTTTGTTTGTCAAATAGAACAAAACAGTAAGAAACAAGAGGGCCCGCCGGATGACAATCAACTACCTCTGAATGTATCCTCGAAAAAGATGAAGGAGAAAGGTCACATAGGTCCGGGCTCGGAACCTACACAAGTATAGAAGCAAAGAGTGAGTATCAAACAATACGTAACTCAACAAGTAACCACTTAAACAAAGCAAAACTAGCTGGAATACGAGTACTCCTTTCATCCCAACTGAACCACCTCAACTACTACCTGCATGCATAGAAATCAGCCAGATTTAACAATTTTAAGATACACAGTTCTCAAGGCTTAACAATCGCAGTCCAATAGTTACAGTTCAACAATCAATAAATATCAAGTATGTCAATCATAGATATCAAGTAGATCAATCACAAGTATCAAGGAGTCGCTAGAAAAATAGCACCAAAATATTTTACAGGGTAAACGCAAGATGATGAAACTATCTTTGTCATCAAGAACACACTATGAAGACTCTATATAATGATGAATTTGTAGAAAACACGCTACTTCATATCGAGAAAAAGAATAACATGTCACCTTACCCAGTAAGTGAATCAATTTAAATGTAATCACAATCCAAAATAATTTACTTAATAAAGAAAGGCACAGTATAATCCGATCGATAACATAAGTGAAATAATTTCAAGGGAATATAATATAAAATTCTACTTTACACTCTTTAAGAACTAGTGTCACAAATTATGAACAATTAAAAATGAAATATACAACTCTGAATAATCCTACTGAATATGAAACAAACAATATATGTTATAGGAATAATTGTATATTCAAGACAATTCATTGGCACTGTTACAAATTTACTGGAATTATTAATTGTTTTGTTATAGAAATAATTTAATACTTTGATTTACTACACTAATTACTATAGGATGAGTTTACTAGCTACTTTGTTTAAGTTGCTATTTAAAATCATATGGTTAATAAAAGTTTTCGAGACAACTTTTCAATCATATATGTTTATTCTTGTTATTGCAACAAACAAAAAAATATACTTAGTTATTTCGACTTTATACAAGTTTAAGTGTGTACTTGCTCACACCCAAAATTGAAGGACATAAATATAAAATAATGTCAAATTAAAAGGCGCGCGCATATATATATATATATATATATTATGCCTAAAGGGAAACAAAAGAAAACGAATAAAGAGAGAATAATTGATTATAAATGAAAATGAAAATGAAAATAATTATGTTTTGTTGATAATAGTACAAAAACGTGGTGGGATCCCTTTCCATTTGGTTACGTAAAGTGCGGTCTTTCTCTCTTTTATGGTATTGAGTTTCAAGAAGATGACAAGAGGCTATTGAATCAAACCAAAAGAAATCAAAAATCAAATGCAAATGAACATAAAGGTTTGAGGACCAAAGTGTGGGGTCTCTCAACTTCACCTCTTCTTTGAGACACCCCCCTTGGGGCAACCTCCCTCTTTGGTAATTCATCTTTGTTTTTTGATCCATATTGTTAATAGGCTTGCTTTTATTTTTGTAAGAGATGTGAATTGTGTCCATTTGATCGAGGACATTCGATAAAATTGGAATGATACAAGAGAAGAATTGTGAATTGTTTATTTATTGTGAAATTTCATGCTTGCTTTTGATCACTTGATTTGTAAATGGTTTCTTTGAGTTCTATAAAGCATTTTTGCTATTTCATTAGTGTCCTTTCATCCTCAATGTGAGGGACCATCACGTAATTGAGGATTCAAAATTTAGACGTCGTAAGTTGGAGAGTGGATATCTACTTGTGTGTCTCTTTTCTTTGATTAAATTTTCCATGAGAAAAAGAACCATCACCCCTATGTTGTTAAACTCAACATTAATTAGAACAAATCATTTAGATGATCTTAACCTATACTCTGGTTTAAGTGTGTTTGTAACTCCTATTTTATCTTCAAATTTGGATTTTTTTTTAACCTTTTTTTTGGCATCTCAAGATTTGCATAGTGCAAAATTAATGGGCATTTGCTTGTCTTACTTTCCTTTTTAATCTCTTTAAAAAAGGATGTCTCTCTTTTTTCATTTTTTTTGCAACACTTTAATTTTAAATTTTCACATGACATGTTTAAAATCACAAGATCAAAAGACATTTTGATACGTTCTACATATTTTTAGTTTAAGATCATAAAATATAAGTCTTCATACTTTCTTAAACTATGTGCAAATCAAGTCAAAATCAGACAAACAAATTGTAACAAAACGAGTATTTGTTATTCCAAAGGCATCCTTTTCTATTTTCCTATCCATGTAGCAAACAAATTGCCATTTAGAAGGTATTCATAGTAAGCCTTTTATTATCAATTAATCACTTCAAACATTGATCCCTTGCAGATTTTCATTAGAAATGGAAAGTTTAAATGGTTCATCAAGCTTGAAAAACTTCTCCTTTTCGAACAAGCAGTCGATTATGGACTCTACTTCTCCCTTTCTCCAGTCCTATGTAGATTCAAACATGGATGGATCAAAGGGAAAAGCTAAGCCAACAGAGGGATCGAGTCACCATCATCGGTGTAACTCCGAGAGCTTTCTTATAGAGGAGCAACCTTCTTGGCTCGATGACCTTTTGAATGAACCTCCCGAGACAACGACAGTTGTACACAAAGGTCATCGACGTTCAGCAAGTGATACTTTTGCATACTTAGGAGCAGCTGCAGAGAGGCTAAACACATGGGAAGAACCTAAAAATAAGAATGTAAATATAGGAGCTTCTTGGGGTTCAGTTAATTATGTGAGTTACAAAGATTTGAGTGCAGTTCCCTATGAAACAAAGCCAAATTCTTCCCATGAACAGAAATTTAATAAGGTAAATTAGCTACACATTTGAATGCTCGATCGATACATTTCTGATATTAATCAGAGGCCTTCCATCTTTATAGGCTGCTCAGGAATTGAATGGTGCACCATCTGTTTCCCATGAAAAGCATAACATGAGAGAGATCAATAATTCGAAAAACCAAGAGGGCTCTAGTGAAAGATCAAACAATGCACAAGCCAAACATTCCATGTCCAAGGCAGATGCAAAACGTGCTAAACAGTAAGGTTTCGTTTCAATGTCATCAATTTTGTTGCAAAGTACACTGCTTGAGAACATTACAACAAATTGAAGTAACATATAATTTCTTATATAGGCAATCTGCTCACCGATCACGTGTCAGGAAACTTCAGCACATAGCTGAACTTGAAAGAACAGTTCAAGCTTTACAGGTAGAAAAAATACAAGACTCATCATTTCATTTTGTATTTGCACTTTAGGTAGAGATGTAACTTATTTCTATTTGGTGACATTTCAGGCAGAAGGATCTGAGCTTTCTGCGGAGCTTGAATTTGTTGACCAACAAAATATTATACTAAGCATGGAGAATAGAGCGCTGAGGCAGCGTTTGGATAGCTTATCACAGGAGCAGCTCATCAAACATTGTAATGCATCTTCTTTTTCTCCCTTTTAATGTTGCAATCATACTTTCTAATTGTTTCATAGAAAAACTTACTATGATGTTTGATTGATGCAGTGGAGCAAGAGATGTTGGAGAGAGAGCTCACAAGGCTACAAACTATGTATCAGATGCAGAGGCAGCAAATGCAACAACAGCATCAGCAGCCACAACAACAGAATCATTCTAAACATCGTCGAAACAAAAGCAGAGATCTTGAAGCACAATTTGCCAACCTCTCAATCAAGAACAACGAAGCCAATTCCAGCAGGGTTCAAGTGACTGGTTCAGTCAGGATGTAAAAGAGACTCATTCTTTTCACAACCTCCCAAGTTGGTTGAATGTCTCTTTATCTTTTTTTTCCCCTTCAAATATCGTGATTTGGTATTACTACAGAAACTTTTTAGACTAAAAAATAACTGATCCACGACATATTGGGGCCTGTAAAGATTATTGAGAATCCTGCCCTGCATAGTATATTCTTAGGCTTCTACTTGTTAACAGCCTAGTCCTGACTGAACTATAGGCCTCTGGAGTTTAAAAAGGAATTGTGCAGATATAGTGATGAGGTTTGTTGTAAGCTGTGACTATGGTGACCATCCATTCTGCTGTCAGATGTCACACACGTGACATGATATTATGCATAGTAGAGATGGTTCTTGTATTAATGCAGATTCCAATAAATTTTCTGTTTGTTCTTCAAACATGATGTTGATGTTGTCAATTATCATTATGGTGTGTCTGATCATGTCATATTCACCTTCACATCTTTGCAACACGGAAAAAGCCTCCATCAGATTTGCGAAATACTTCTAAGTCCTTCATTTGAAAACTAAGGAAAATAAAGTTGAAAGGGATGGAAATCATAACTAGTTTATCCTATTTGTCTCCCATAAAAGGACATATAAATGCCCTCAAGTTAGTGATAATTCTCATCACATAACAATATATATAGGTATGAAAGTAATCTCATTTAGGGGTGTGTCGGTTTGGTTATATTGATTTGGGTTTATCGATTTTCAGTTTTAAATACCAATAATCAAATCAGTAAGATATTTCTTTATCGATTTTTTATTTATCCATTTTGGTCCGTAACGGTTCGGTTTTGATTTAATCAATAAGAAAATGCTTAAAAAATAAATATATGTCTTCTCCAATAATTTGATGCGACAAGATAATTGATAATGTAACTTTACAGAACACTCATAAAATAGAAACAATATAACTAACATGAAAATTACTATACAAGTGCAACACAAAGAGAAATTAAGAGAAATAGGGTTCTTACTTTAGGTTTTAACGTCTTGTATAATGTGAATTTTTGAACTCAAAGTCATTGTGAAATGTGAATTGAAAGCTAAAGGGAAAAAGTAGCAACCACTAAGATATTGAGATTAATAGTTAATATTTAGACATAATACATAAACATGACCCTTAACTTGGCTTCAACGGACAACTATGCCCTCCAACTTTGGGTGTGCATAAGTAGACACTTAAACTTGTATAAAATTGAACAAGTAGACACACGTGTCCTACTTGGCATACTACACATAGGACACATAATTGTCATGTAGGGTGCGATGTAGGACAAATGTATCTATTTGTTCAATTTTATACAAGTTTAAGTGTCTATTTATGCGCATCCAAAATTAAAGGTCATAGTTGTCCGCTGAAATCAAGTTAAGGATCATGTTTATGTATTATGCCTAATATTTATGTAGGAGCAAATTTGCACGAGTCGATTCTAAATTTATAGGATTTGATGGTTTGTGATTATATTCTAAAGAAATATAATGTTTTTGCTGTAAAATGTGTCTCTGTGTCACAATTAATAAAACATTATTGAGAGTAACATATTATGTTTAAAACATTATTACTAGTAACGCTATTTTATTTAACGTCATCGGCCCTTATATTTTACATGACTGGATTTTTTTTGAATAAAATATAACCTAAAACGTTAAGTTTATACAGTTTTAAAAAAAAACTCTGTCGTGATTTTTTTTTCTTTTTATGAGCCAGAATTTTTCACGATAAAATATTGTATTATTAGTTATTTTACTTAACACAATATCAGTGCTCAACAAAGAAATAAATAGAAGAGTATGTTCCTTAGGCAAATTAGAGGATCAGTATTCCAAAATTAACGCTTCTAGTGGGTTGTACAAAACCTTATTTGATTCTTGAGGATAGCGGAACTCATTAAGAAACTATACTATCGGTAAGATTTCTCGGGGTAATAAGATTAAAGAGTTTGTTTGGCATTATTACTAAAAATGACTTATTTTTAGAAATATATATTTTTTTAAATGCTTTTAAAAAAAAGTAATTTGTGTTTGATTAATTCATCTGAAAAAGTGTATTTGATAAGTGGATTGTGTTTGGTAAAAAACAATTTAAAAAAAATACTTTAGTGAGTCAAATTACGAAAAAAGACAAATATCAATGCATTTTTAATATTAAAATTATTTTGAATATCTGTTATAAAAAAATTAATAAAATTTTATATTTTTTTAAAATTAAAATGTATATATTTAAATTTTCAACAAATATTATACATAGTTGAATTAAAAATAAATTAAATATTGATAATATTAATATGGTGATTTAAATATAATTAAAAAAATCAAGAAAAATAAATTTAAAAATCATTTCACAAATTAAAATCACTATATATGAAAAGCTCATCAAAAAACTAAAAAAATAAAAGAGATATACTGGTAATTAAATATGTGTATATGACATTCATATTTTTATCTAAAAAATTTCTGCTTCTGCTTTTTTAAGAGGGAATTTTTTTTTATCTTCTTTCAACAGAAATACTGATTTTACTTTTATTAAAACAAACAGTTTTACTGATTAGGCAAATACCTTATTTATTCAAAATAAATATTTTTACTCAAAATAAGTATTTTTGACTTCCCGCAATATGAAATGGACTTTAAAAAAGTAATAGTGAAGTATAGTGCGGAACCCAGCGGGACACATACGGGAAATATTCTTACTCATTAGCCTACTGAAGCTTACTTGGCAGTCATCTAGACATCTATACTCACCAGGACATATATGCTGGCTAATCGAGATATACTTAATAAGCTTATTTATAGGTTTCTTATCTCTAATTGAATTTCCTCTTCTAACTGGATTTTATTTTAAGGATGTTGTAACACCCCGACTTTTTCAAAACGTCTAAATTAACTCGTACCTTCGTGGAAAGACAAAGAGGGTGAGTAATAAATTAAAAAGGATGTGGTATGTCATATTTTAAATGTTCAAGGGTTTTATCTCAAGTTTTGAAGTTAAGTAAGTGGCAAAATAAAAGTTGGCGAAAGTTATCATAAGTTCCTTTTTAAAGATTTCTTTGAAATTTGGGTCAAATGTATTGGATGTTTTCTCCCAATATATAAAGAGTTAGAAGGCCTATTACCCATTAAATCGAAGGCCTAAGAGTCTAGTTTGCAACGCACAAAACCCCGTATCAAACGGACATCCGAGTAAAAAGTTATGAGGGTTTTACTAGGGACTGCCA
>NW_006239045.1:337604-365999 GCF_000226075.1 Solanum tuberosum
ATATAAAACTAATATTCTTGGATTTGAAGTTTATATTTAACTAATTTTAGAACTTTTCGTGCTAGGCAACTGAGGAAGCTCAACATCTAAAAAAGTTGATACAAGACTATATTGCTTCGTTCATCAAAGTAGCAGATAAGGTTGGTGCTTCTAAATTTCTAAAGTTCAAGTACAATTGTTTTCAATAATATGTTTTTGTCCATCTAGTATTGATACTTCGCTTTAATTTTATGATAATATTTTTGTGTCCATCGATTGTTTGTTAAGCATAAGTGCCAACACTAGTTGATCCTATTGATGACAAAATTGATTTTCTTGCATAGTATTAGGCCTTTACTTACACATTAGTTCAATAAGGAGTGCATTAGGGATTCAACCCATCATTCATCATTTAGCTCATAAGTTCTTAAGATGAGAATAACCTTTCATCATAGAACCATTCACATTTAATAATGTTCATTCATAGCATAGTCATCAGTGCCAACACTAGTTGATCCTATTGATGACAA
Source organism: Solanum tuberosum (assembly GCF_000226075.1). Lineage (NCBI taxonomy): Eukaryota > Viridiplantae > Streptophyta > Magnoliopsida > Solanales > Solanaceae > Solanum > Solanum tuberosum. The sequence goes on from NW_006239045.1 coordinate 338,114, forward strand.
AATTGATTTTCTTGCATAGTATTAGGCCTTTACTTACACATTAGTTCAATAAGGAGTGCATTAGGGATTCAACCCATCATTCATCATATAGCTCACAAGTTCTAAGATGAGAATAACCTTTCATCGTAGAACCATCAACATATAATAATGTTCATTCATAACATAGTCATATTGTGTTCATGAGATTTACCTTCTATTCATCATACCAACACTGCCATAATTATAGCTTAACACTCATGTTCATATCATAGCATACTTGTCAACAATTTAGGGTTGTAGGGAAGAGGAAACATAAATCAATCACTACAATTCATAATCAAGTAGCACCTCTACCATAAGTGGATCAACAATTCAATATATGAACATTCATCAATTTTGACAATCTTCATTCATAGCCTTCAAGGATCACATCAAGATTCAACCCTAATTCAATAATAATCATTCATCATATAGGGAAACATCATAATACCATAATGAATTCCACAATTACATATTAGATTCTCATCCTTCATTCACCATTAAAGTCATACTAGGGTTTAAAGTGAGAAAGAAGGGGAATTCATGGATCTTGTGGGGATTTGTTCAAAAACCAACAACACTACATTAATTTCTCCACAAATTAACCATAATATGCAGCCATAATTAAACATTATAAATCAAACAAAACACATTTGGAAAGTGACCCACGAAATTGAGAGAAAACCTAAAATTTGGGGAACTTTGAAATCCAATTTTGAGAGGGCCTCTTGGGGAAAAGATCCCAAGAGTGAAGAGAAACCATACCTTAGTTGATTCCTTGAGAATCAATGGAGAAGCTCCAATCAATATGGGAAGAAACCTTGAAACCCTAGCTCTAATGAAATCTTCTCCTTCTAGAGCCTTTAGAGAGAGTTTAGAGCGAAGTGGGTTTAATTTTGATTTTATGATTGGAGTTATAAGGTGGAAGACTTCTTATTAATTAATAATAACCTAAAGAACCTAAAATAACTATTTAAAACCGTTTTTAACCCTTAAGCAATTAATTTGTAAATTACTAAACTACCCTCACTTAAACCATGTGGAGGTAGTGAGCTCGAGTGCCATCCACGAGTCCCCGCCAACGGGGCGTGGATTGAACCACGGGCCGTGCTGGCCACTCATGGTTTGGTATTGAGAGGGTGCAGACAAGGGTCTTGGTGAGGAGACTAAGTCTCAACTCACGAGACCCCTTCCACGGAGCGTGAGTCGGTCTACGGACCGTACTGCATGCTCGTGGTTAGGGACTGATGGGGTTGATTTGGAGGCCACTTGGAGGATTCTAAGTGTGGACTCATGAATCCCTTCCACGGGGCGTGAGTCAACCTATGCCTCGTGGTTTGCCCCTCGTGAGTCCAACCTGATTTGGTCAGCTTCTACATTCTTTTTGGTTCCAAGTTTGGGTCCTCCTCAAGGACCCCTTGGGTGGTCCTTGGGGAGTCGTACCCCGACGTTTGGACCCTAAACATGAAATCTTACATTTTAAAACCTTTTTACAAATTTTAGCCCACCACGACACTCTAAAGTCAATTCACAAGACCTAACACCTCACTAGTTCAATGCACTAGTTTCCGGACATCATGGTCGTTTCTTGACGTTTATGCACTAACACTTTCTTACCAATTTAGTTACATTAAATTAGGTCTTGAAACATCATTTCTACTCTCATTAAGTCATTATTCATCATTTATGCTCTAGCTTGGGTCGCTAGATTTCCGTAGTATTACAACTTAGTTCCCATATACTCTTTTGAAGAAACTGAACTTCATTTTATACTCTTACTCAACTCAAAGCTCAAGTCTTAAAACAAGTTTAAGGCATTTGTAAAAAGACTTCTTGATTAGACTCTAAGAACTCTCTAGACTTGACTCTTAACTTTCCTTGAATTTGAATTTATGAATTCAAGGTTATGATTTGTGATATGAAGGATATCGTGATGATTAAGAGTGTTTTTAGATAGTAAATCATGAGAAACGGTAAAAAAAACATTGACTGAGTGCAAGTCCACAACGCGGAGATGCATTTTAATATTTGGTCACGAAATAAATTTTGAGACAGTGGGATCCGCGATCTCTCCGCAACGTGGAGAGGAAAGTTCACTCTGAAGGAACAGTTCTGCGATGCGGACCTAGTACTTATTCTATGTCCGACTTTTTCTTCCTCATTTTCTAACCCCCAATTTACCTAGATTCGATTCTTTTTCTCAATTTCTCTTTAGATTCAGATACCCAGCACATGTACACAAGAATCTACTCATAAACGATTCTAAATCGACACGATTTCCTCAAGAACTCAACAATCCCATCCTAACTCAAGAATGAAAGCCAATTTCAAGAACACAATTCAAGATCATCAAACTTTCAACTTTCTAGAATGAAATTACGCTGAAATTAACATGATTGACGCGTGGGTGAACGAACCCAACGCTATGTGAACTCAAATACCTCTTTAGGGATCAACCCTTGGCGAAATTCACAACCAAAATCTCAAGAACTTGACGAATCTTGACATGTCTCCTCGTTTCTCCTCTTGAACTCTTTTCTAAAAACCCTAGCGTGAATTGAAATTGCGTAAACTGAACCAATTCAGTTTAGACCCCTAAATAATTACCAAAAATGAATTAAATCTGATAGGATAAGGAAAATACTAAAATACCTCTCTTAAATTTGGGTAACTTTATATATCTAGGCAACCCGACTTCAAACGGACATATCTCCCTCATACAAGCTCAAAAATTAGCAAACTTGGTGGCGTTGGAAAGAGGATTCCAAGACCTTTCATTTGATATCTTATAGGCCACCTAACTCATCTTGTACTGAAAGTTATGGTCATTTGAAGTAGACCCAAAACTTATACTTAACATAACTTTGCCATATTTCAGCTTTTCTATTTCCAAATTTGATTCTTTCTATTTTTAGCTCTTTCAAATACCAAGGTGTTACAGAAGTATGGATGAAAGAGCCAAGACAACGGGACATCTTGAATCTTGTCAAACATTTGAGGTTGTGTTCATGTTGCATTTGATGAGATTTGTATTAGAAATCACTAATGAACTCAATAAATGCTTACAAAAAAAGAGCAAGATGTTGCAAATGCCCTGCTACTTGTTGAAGTAGCAAAGAGAAGGTTGCAAGTTTTAATGGATGATGAATGAAATTCTCTTCTTGTTAAGGTATCAATATTTTGTACCAAACATGAAATTTTGATACCTAACTTTGAGGAGTCATATGCTAGCTCTTTAAGGTCACGGCGAAGACTTGTTCACTATATAGTCTTACATGATTACTGTGTTGAAGTATTTTGCAATATTATTGATTGGCAACTCCAAGAACTTAGTGATCATTTTAATGAGGTGGCTACTGATTTGCTCCATGAAATTGCTTGTTTGAATCCAATTAACTCATTTTTAAGTTTTTGACATAAAAAAAAATAATGAGAATGGTTGAATTATATCCAGATGACATTGATGAAATTAATATGGATACTCTTGAGAATCAACTTGCAAGTTACATTGTTGATGTTCGTGATGTTGATGAAAGGTTCTCCGATCTAAGTGGACTTTGTGATCTTTCCAAGAGATTAGTCCAAACAAAAAAACATTCAGATTATCCTCTGGTATTCCGCTTAGTGAAACTTGTTCTACTTCTATCAATTGTCACTGCATCCGTTGAAAGAGCTTTCTCGGCAATTAAGTTTATTAAGAATGACTTGTGGAGTCAAATGAGTGATGATTATTTTAGTGGTTGTTTGGTGTCTTTTGTAAAAAAAAGATGTATTTGATAGTATTCCTAATGATGCTATTATTAAGACATCTCACAAGATATGAAACCTCGTAGAGTACAATTGTAATGATATAGGTACTTACATTTTCAATTGTAAAATTATATTTTGATAGGTTTCACTATGTTTTGTTATAAATTCTCTGATGTGATGATTTTTGCTGGTCTATTTGAATCAAAATTAATTTTAAAAAAAATTGTCATTTCCAATTTAATTCTTGAAACTTTCAGGACTCTCCTCATGTTTGCATTTTACATTTATTTTTGATCTATTTAAGTTTTTAGATATATGTGCTCTAAATTAAGTATTTGTTATCCGACCCATTTATATCTGATTCGACTTGTTTATTTGTGAACATTATTTGCGTGCTAAGTTTTTTTTAACCCCCTTGATGAAAATCATGCCTCCGCCACTGGGCTCAAGTCCCCCGAACGCGATGACCAACTTCAATAGTCTCTGCGAAGCACTAGGCTCGCGAATGCGGAGGCCAAAATCACTGGACCCCGTGAACACGGCCTGAGGCGCGTGAACGAGAAGAGGAAAAGGGTCTTGCACCAATTGATTCAGCAAGTCCCAAAATATCTGATGGGGTGCTCGGAATTAGTTCGAAACCCCGTGAAAGTAAACAAAATATGCTACCTCATTAAATTCGACACTTTAGACACAACAGAGATGTCAAAACTTCCAACCAAGGTTGTTTCGGCAAAAAGTGAGTCACACGCCCAAACTCCATTTTAAGCCAAATTCATAAGGTGGCTTGAAATGACCCTAGAAGCCTCGGATCCGCACCAAAGGTCCTTCTAGGTCAAGCTCGACATTCTGGAGCTAACGAAACCATAACAATTGCATTCTAAGGCCTTTTACTTGAAGTTTTGACCGAAGTAAACCGTTCAAGTTTTAAAATCTCCAAAATATGAAAATTCGCATAAAAACTAAATGAACGATTAGATGACCAAATTGTTAGTCTCAGCAAGTCATAAATGACTTGAGATTGCTATAGGAATGCTCTAAATGCTGAAAAGAATAAAATAAAAAGGAAATAACCTAGAGGATCATTACAACTAATAATGTTAAGAATTAAGTGTCACTCACATAGGCTCAAAAGTTACACCGACATAATCCCTAATTATTTATGTGTGTCACTCTATTACTTATTCAAAAGTTTCTTTTGGATAAACAATTTATGATGTGATTGGCACATACATAAAAAAAAATTGTCTAACAATAACTATGTGTTTTATGAAAAATATGTTTATGCTTAAAAACGGCGTGAAGGAGACAAAGGGGGAAGGGATGCCCACATGTCTTTTATGTATTTCTGGATCAGTTATACTATTTGGTAAATCTTATTATGTTTTGTAAATGTCAAAAAGTATCTCTATATTTAGTAATATAGGATCTTATTTAGTTATGGGGTGTGATTTTCTCTTTTCTTTTTTTGTCGGAGATAAACTTTATCATAAAACATCAAAGCCTTCAAATTTATCAAGTATATTTATCTTTTTTTTTTAAATTGTAACTTTGTAATTTTCACTTATATATTCGATAAGAATTTTTCTTTCATGAAACAAAAGTATTGGACGTAGATTTCGAAAAAAGAAAACCTCAATTGCTCAAAACTTAAATTTTAGCAAGTGTAACTTTATATTAAATTTTTAAATGCAATTTGGAGGTTACTTTGAACTTTTATAAGCTTGTAAATTACAAGAGTAGAAATATTTTAGAACTTGTATTGAAGTACTCAATATTCATATTAATTAATAAAATTTCTTGCAACAATATCCAAGGTAAAGTATTGCAAAAACATGACTAAAATCTTATTGATTTGAACTAACTCTTACTAATAAATATAATAATACTATCCCTAAATATTTGTTGTGAACTTAAAAGTCTTGCCAAATATTTGTTATGATCTTGAAAGTCTTATGTGTTATAAAATTAGTATACCGTAAATAATAAGTTCTAAAAATATATGTATAGCACATCCCTAAAGTTCAAATATTAAGATGATAGAATGCATTTTAAATCGTTAACCGTAAATTATAATACCAAATTTTATCTCAAAGCAAATTCATGTGTTGCGATGGTAAATCTTGATTGAAATATTCGTGAAGACATGTTGAAGTAGGAGTAATACGTTTAGATGCTATACTGCAGTTCATATTTGATAGTTGGATATAGAATCAGAAACGGAGTAAATTAATATAAAATTAGCAATGATTATATATTGTATCTCATAATAATAGTTGGATATACAATCAAAAATGATCATTAGCGGCAATTAATTCTTAATTGCCGTTAAATATGTATTTTTAGCGGCAATTATCACTCGTTGGATAGGTCCCTAAAGCCTTTAGCGACATTGATTCTAATGACACTTAACTAATGTCGATAAAGACTTTAACATTTTTTATTAATGTCAATATTTATTGCCGCTAAAAGTTATTTTTGTTGTAGTGAAAAATTATGTTATATTGCATTCCATATTGATAGTTGGATATATAGTCACAAAAATAGAGTAAATTATTATAAAATTAGTAATATTTATGAGAATCAGTGGGTTGATTGTTGTTTTGAAAAGATTGGAAGAAATTTGATTTATACATTAGCATATTCGATTGAACCGACATATTAAAAATTGAATTTGAAAAGTTGTTGTTCATATTACTAGAATCAATAACACCAAACCACCTAGAAGCAAAAGGTACCATGAAAAACCTATACATCCATAGGTATAGGTGGGATACAATTGTCTTTTGCCATAATCATGAGCCCGGCTTTTGTGTTTCAAATTGAAGTTTTGTATCATTATTTATCACATAATTAGTAGTAATATTTATTCATTTTCAAATATTATTGGACTCGACTGAAATAATGTATTGTAGGAATCATCTCTCTTTAATCAATATTACATTTCACAAAAATTAGGTATTAGTTAATTCAAACAAGATAACTTAGAGCATCTCCAATTCTATTCTTTATTTTACTCTCCAAATATAGAGTTCTTTATTTTTTTGGACAATCAACGTCAACTCAATTTTCTATTTTACTTTCTAAAAACGAATCTTTTTTTCTTTCTTCAATATTATATTATTATTTCTATTTAAATTTTATTTTCCTATTTCAAATAATCACCCTATAATCTATATAATCTTCATGTAATATAAAATTTTATTTTATCAAATTCTTCATTAAATAAAAAAAATATTTATTCTAAAATTTTAAATAACATAATTGCAACACATATTATATATAATACATATAAACGAACAATTCAAATCAAAATGAAATCATTGATGAAACACAATTACATAATAAATATTGCATCATCGAAAAAGTTATTTTAACTTTTACATAGATATTCAACTTTCAAGACTATTACGTTTCTTTCATAAATGCTCTATTAATGCATTACGGAGTTCAAAATGAGTAACTTTTTGTCCTTATCTTATTTATGTGTAGCTAAAAATTGTTTAAATTAACAATTTCATTTGTATCCAATTATTTCGTATACTAATTTACTTCCCCTATTCCATTTTTGAACTATTGCATCAAGTATTTTCATGCTCATTAAAAAGTGTAGTTTAATAATTTATCACTATAACATAAAAGTTGATTGTTGGAATTATCATATAAACTTTGTGCATTCTTCATAGTGAAAAGTAATTATAATTTTAAATTACATATTTAACGTGACAAAAAATTTTAAAAAATTAAATTAGAAAAATTGTCAATTCGGGTTGGAAGTAATATACTTATCGATAATATGTTTTTAGATATTATATTACTTAGAAAATAATTGCAAATATTAGACACTTAATTAATAGTCTTATATAATATAAATAAAATTAAAATGATTTTTAAATTACATATTTAAAGTCCTAATTTTTTTTTAAAATAGAAAAATCATTAATTCGGATGGAAGAAGTAACTTGTCAATAATATATTTTTAGATGTTGTATTACATTAGAAAATAATTGCAAATAATAAAGACTTAATTAATGATGTCATAGAAATAATATTAAAATAATCAAAAAGTGAAATAAAGAGGTGAATAGTAGTTCTCAAAATTTGGAGAAATACTATTCACCTCTCTATATAAATGGAGTATAGAGAGTAATATAGAGGGGAGTAATTGGAGTGGGCATTCTCTATTTTACTCTCCAAATATAGAGAATGGAGAGTAAAATATAGATGGCTTGAAGATGGTCTTAATGAGTGATAATAAATGTATAACAAAAACAGAAGATGATGACTTTTTCCGTCCACTTTTAATTGTCATGATTTCCTTTTTTATAGTCAAATTATAAAAAATTTGATTAACATTTTACAGTGTATTTTTTTATCATATTGATATGCAAACAAATGCAAAATTTATAGTACTTTTCGTATAGTTTTTAAATATCTAAATTTTTTTGTTTAAAATATCAAATTAATGTTATCTAATTTAACTTTAAAAATTAATTAAAGTGACTTTCGAAATGCGTAATATGACAAATAAAAATAGACGGAAGAAGTACTAAACATTGTCAGAAGTTCTGGATCTTCTACTGCCATAATCAGTGCACTTAATAGAAAAGAAACTAAAGAAGAAGTAATAATTAGTTGAATAAGACAATAACACACATTACAAATATGTAGACTCATGGAACCATATAGTACTGCATCAAAGTTTCTAAAATACTTTTAAAGAGTTTTTGGCTAAAATCATGCTTGAACTATAGCACAAGCCTAAACTACATCTTTGTTGTATGTTACTAACATTATAGGAAAAGTGTGAATTACATGGGATTTTCCTAGGGATTAGTATAAAAATTCGAAAACTTATTTTCCTGCAAATTTTCATACTAATCCCTAGGAAAATGCCCATGTAATTCACCCTTTTCTAGTAAGCAAAAAATATCCATATTCTATTTAAAAATTGCAAGATCCGTCATTCTTTTAACTAACGACATCAACAAAAAATTAAGTATCAGGCATGTGACTTTCCATCTATTTTTTTCAAAAACTTATCTTTCCTTAGATCTAAAATAGTGTAAACCTTTTGAAGAAATTTTCAATCCTATGTTATCATTTGCAAAAAAAGAAAAAAAAAATCTTCTTTCTTGTTCCTATAGTGCTTAATTGTTTAATGCATTCATGTTCTCTTCATCTTTGTCATTTTGATAGAAATTATTGTCACAATTTGAAATAACCAAGATTTTCTAAGTCAGTGTTAAGATGTTCATTACATGTTTGATGAAATTTCAGAAGGATTTGCAAATTTTCTTCTTTCCTTTTCTTATTTAGGGTTTGGATAGTTTCAATGTTGCACTCATTTAACAATGGATAGATAAAGTATTTGGACACTAGATAGATTAAAATAAAATTAAAGTAGGATTAGTTTTACCTTCTTATAAAGTTGGGTATCTAGAGAGGCACCATTCTCAACTGCATTAATTAGTATCATAATTTTTTAAATATCACACTGACTCTAAATTTTGGATTCGCTTTTCTTGATAAATATAATTTTCTATTGAAATTTGAGAGGAAGTTGAAAGATTGATCAACTTTTTTTATACTTTTTGGTGGTGGTGCACTAAACCAAGGACTAATAACATTATCATTATTTGTTGTTGGGGGTGAATTTGGTATTGTTCTTTATAACAAGAGTGTTGGGACAAGCATGATAATGTTACTGCTGCTAACAATGTCAGCAAATGGACCAGAATTGCTTAGCTTATTCTCCTCCTCGTAATACTATGGCATTCATTCTTGTTTAGTTTGTTTAAAAAAGATTGATATGCATGTGCACTTTCGTATTAAACTTGTTATTGAAAGTGCAAGAGGGGTGAATTGTTTTTTTTTTATTTTCTTCTTTGAATAGTCAACTTATGAAAGTCACTAGTCACCTGTTGTTTCCAGGAATAAATAAACAGACTTGAAAGTGCAGAAAGTAAGATTGACACAAGATGTTTTTATACTAGTTGGGATACAATGTGGATCTTACGTCCAGTGCCCGGGTTGCAAGGGTATTCTCTTCTAGCCTTTAGAATCTTTGTAGTGAGTACAAGTTTTGAGTACAGTTCTTATGTCTATACTCAATCTTTTTCTTTCTCTTTTCTTTTGATACAAAGTCTTACCAACAATATTTTTTTGTTTACACTGTAGAAACTAAGTAATACAATGCTTGTTAAAAGTAGAGTAGAGAATGTAGGATGATTAAGACTCGCTGTACACCTTCTTCTTTGGCAGACACAACTTTTATAGTGTTGAGACTTAAATCTTCTATATGAAGAGATAGCAACCCAAGATATTTGATCTTTGAAAAAGAAGTCAATGGAAATCCTTATTTTCCAAGAATAATGTTAAGGCTAATCTTCGATTTCCTTTTTGATTGTCCTTGATCTCTTTATTGAATTCTTGTTGATTGTCATATTCCTTGACTGATGAATCTTGATTCAGGTCAACTGATTGTAGTTGTTATATTCACCTTCCTTGATTGATGAATCTTTTGATTGTAGCTGTTATCTTCCTTGTATCAAGATCTTGATTGCCGCGATTTCAGGGATTCTTGAATGGTGATTTCTGGGTTGATCAAATATTGTGATAGTTCCATTCTGAACTGGCTTTGATTCTTTCCTTTTTTGATGTCATGTTAACCTGCAGAGATCCACAATTGTTTATCATTAAAATCTTGCGCTAACGGTTATAATTTGTAGGACTCTACAACATGATTTCTATTTCAGTTAGGGTTTTTGGAGCTACTTTCCTCTAAACTCTAGTTTATGCCTATATAAATGGTATTATATTTTTTTAAGAGACATTTCGATAATTCATGGAATATTCAGGGATCAAACTCGTGGGATATTCATAAAGGGATCAAGATATGTCAAACTCTTCTTAATAATCAAATATTTCAAGAAGATCCACAAATTCTTTCATGGAGATCAAGTCTAAATTATCCTCCTTCAAGAAGTACGTCACTAACGACCCTCAAATCACGGAAAAAATTGAGAGAGAAGAATCAAGGGAGGAACAAAATTGTATCCATATTATTTTAATAAAATATTTTTGTTTCTACATATTTTATTTGTGATTGTAAAATATTTACTATCACTTTAAAATTTATTGCAAACAATATGCGCTACAAGTACAATAAAAGTATTCTCGTTGCTTGACAGACTTTGTTTCATTTCTTCTTGAACAAGTGCAGTAATAATGTGTTATTATTATTTTGTCAAGCTGAAAGATGAAGAGAGTTATATTTTGTTCACTGAGGAGAGTTATATTTTGTTCACTGAGGTAATACAAGATGCACCTTATATTTAGGTCAAAATTTAGGAATGAATTTAGCCCATAACTCAAGTGAAATTGATAAACTTTTTTATCACTTAGAAATAAATACAACATTGGATAAAATTGTCATTTAATTAGTACTCCCTCAGTTTCTTTTTATATGTCATTTTTACTATAAATAGTTGGTCCATAATACTTGTCATTTTATAAAATTAATGCATAAATTACAATATTATTTTTATTATACCCTTGATAGTTAATTAGTCTTGAAAATAGATATTTGACCAACCTAGAAAAAAAGTAATTAATGTTCATTCTAATTACTTCATATATTGATTAATTACTTTCACCATTACATTACTCTATAAAATCTTAATTTGAAAAAGAAATTTCAACAAACAAATTAAAAATGAAAGATGCATTTATTTGTCATTTATTGAAAAGTTGACTTCAAAAAAACATTAAATAAGAGTAGAATTGTAAACTTACTTAGTTTCTTATGCAAGTGAAATCTAAAATGGTGACATATAAAAACGAACAGATGAGTATTTTCTAGTAGGAACTAGTTAGTTTGCTCCACGCAAAGCAAGATCATCATTTAATTATTATTTCCTATTATTAGGAAACTACTCCCTCTGTTCACTTTTACTTGTCACTTTTGACATATCAAGAAAAGACAAAAAAAAATTTCATGTTTTACCCTCAGTATTAAATACTTATTTTACAAATCAGTTTTCAAGACCTAATACTAAATATCATTTAATAGGGATCATTTGGTAAAAAAAATACGTATACCAATAAATGTTTTCTTAATGAATGTGTTATGTCAAACAATGACAAGTATAAATGAACGAAAAGAGCAGTTAATTTGCTCCTTGCGGTTAAAAAATAATTTGCGCCGTGCTTCGCGCGATAATAATCACCCCCATCAAATTTAGAAATGATCCTTTCTTAACATTCAATTATTAAAAGTAACTACTATTTTCTTCTTGGAAGAATCATAAGCTATCAAAAGAAAATACTATTTTCTTTTTGAAAAAATTATAAGATATTACGATCATTCAACATTAATTAAAAGATTTAATGTCATCACATATCTCAATAAAGAAATCAACAAAAATTAAGATCAATCCTACTACTACATCCGTCCACTTTTAATTGTCATAGTTTTCTTTTTTAAAGTCAAACTATAAAAACTCTGACTAATATTTTACGATGTATATTTTTTATCATATTGAAATGCAAAAAATTGCAATTTATAGTACTTTTCGTATAATTTTTGAATATCTAATTTTTTTTGTTTAAAATATCGAATTAATGTAATCTAATTTAACTTTGAAAATTAATCAAATTGACTTTCGAAAAGCGCAACATGACAAATAAAAGTGGACGGATAGAGTATTTGATTACTTTATCTTCCACTGATCTTAACTTTTGTTCTCCTATTTATTAATTAATTAAATGGTTAATTTAATTGACTTCTCAATATATATTGAATAATTTTTCATAAAATAATTAAGTGTCATTGTATAAATCTATTTTTATGTAAGAGTATATAGAATTTTAATTTCAATGGGGTACACATATATTTACTCTCAAGAACTTCATGAAATAAAAGTTTATTAAAATCATGACCAATTAAATAGGGATGGATGATGAAAAGGGAATGAAGTCAAAATAAGAGGTAGATATTGAGTCTTATATTCTGAAATTTTCAAGGTGGTCTAGGCAATAATGAAACACTCCTCAAATGAATTATCATTTTTTGGCTGGCAAATATTTGTATCATTCCAAGAACATAGTCATAAAACGGAATTAAAATTGGGGGTCCAATTTATAAGTTCAAAATGAAGGCAAAAAATAGTTTAAATCGTGTCACGATATTAAATCAGGCGTTTGTTGAAAAACAATTTAATTTTATTGTTTCTTTTAGTGTTATTTTTTAAAGAGTATAAATATGAGAGGGAAGCTATTAATATTGGAGATACGTAAAAGCAGACTATATATAAAGTTGGAGTTAAGTGTGAGATTTTCACATAAATAATCATATCTTATATTAGAAGAAATTTGAGTACCAAATGAGTTGGTAATGCTTCAATCTTCTATGAAGCTTCTTTTCCCTTTTATTATTTAGTATAGAGAAAAAACATAAAATGACATATAAACTTGTCCCGAATTTTCAAAAAGACACATTAATTATGCGGACGTTCTATTACCCCACTAAACAATCTTGAATTGATATTATTACACCATTTTTTGTCCACCTTACATAGAGAATGTGTGCACTCTCTCAAAGAGAGTGAGAAACCTAAAATAACTACTATAATTTTATTTTTACAACTATTTTATCATAAAATATATTTTCTTATTATTTTAACCTTTTTTTTCCTTATTATTTTTTCTCTTTCTTTCTTCTTTCTTCTTCAAAAATTCATTGTCATCTCCATTGAAACTTCTTACTTCCAATGTCACCATTTTTACTACAACTTCACTTTCCTTTTTTTACTACTTTAATTTTACTCTCTTTAATTTTAAAACTTTATCTAAATATTTTCTTACATTTCGAACAATTTGATAAACCCATTAGATTTCAAGATGATTAGGAGGTATCATATAGTTTTTTTTAATCCGATTTCAATCAAGTTCTTTTAATTTTCGGGGAATTCATTGATTCTTTTAAAATCATCATTTCTAATTTTGAAGTTATATGAAAAAGAGTAATTGATGATACCTTCAAAATTTTAAATTTTCTTAGAAAAATATTTAGTTTTGTTATCAATAATTCAATAAAGTCTAGAAAACAATATGACTTCTTTTTTTATAAAAACAAATCACTAAATAAAGAATTTGATTGGAGAAGAAGAAAAAAAAGAAAAGAAAAGAAAAAGGGAGAGGGGTTCAACTTGATGTGGGGGTGGGGTGAGGGTGGGAGGTGAAGAAAAAGAAAGAAAATGGAGGGATGGATGAAGTGGAATTTAAGATGACATCAAAATTAAAATAAGTCAAAAATTAAGAGAGAGAGAGAGAGAGAGAGATAAAGAAAAAACTTAAAATGAAAAAAAAAATTAACTTTTAATTAACTTAACACGTGTCATGTAATGATTGGTGTGTGAACACACTTGCTTCTTAAAATTTAGGGCTGATTGAAAAATAATATAATAATATAAGTTCATAATTGTTTAGTGGGGTAATAGGACGGTTGCAAAGTAAAGGTGTCTTTTTGAAAATTCGGGACAACATCAGTGGTGATTTTATGTCTTTTTTCTTTAGTATAACTTACATAAATCTCATAGTGTAAAGAGTAAATTACATCTTATCCCTACTCTTTTTCTAATTACAATAATCCCTTAAAATTTGAACCTTCCGGATACATAAGTCACCATCCGGATACATTAATTCACCATCCAGATACATTAATTCTAATACAAAGAAGAATTCTTCTGTTACGCTAAAAGGAAATAAAAATATGAAAATTTAATTAAATCTCATAAATTACGCTTACGTTTCTTCTTACTCTCAATCATACAGAGACAAATCGAGAACTAAAAAATTCAAAATTTCAAATTGCCCCCCTCCCCCCCGTTCAGCGAAGAAGCCTTTCAGATTTGATTCATAAACTGTTGTCAAAATTTTGGGTTAGCGAGATGAATTGTGAAGGATACAAAAGTGATGGAAGTATTGTTGGACAAACGATTTCCTTTTGAATCTTCAAGTTCATTGAAGATCCTTTCAATTTTGATTCAAGTTGTTTGGATTTGCTATGTATACCCTCTGTTTTTTAATTTTTTAATTTGTACATTGATATATAAGTCGTGATACATTACAAATTGATACATTACTAGTTTGATGTATATGTAATGTGTTTTTAGATCCCAAAATTCTTCTTTCCATTCTTCCAAAAAAAATCAATTTTTTAATCAAACTTTTGATAAATGATACATTTGGTAGAAGTTTTGTATCAAGTATCAAAACTAATTAAGGTTATGTATGAAAGCTAATATTTGAACATGATACACCGTGCATGATAAAATTGTAATGTATCGTAGTGTTGAAAAAAAGTCATTATACATTAATTAAGAAGCAAAATTGACTAGATACATTAAAAATATAATTAATGTATCCCAAACTATAGCCGTAAGATAATTTAGTAATTTGAACACGAAACATTGTACATGATAAAATTGTAATGTATCATAAGTTGAAATGAAGGCATTATTGTTTACTAATTATATAGATCAGTCTTTGAATTATATGGGATGTTCCTAACAGACACAAAAAGCCATTCTCATACAAACCTAAAGGAAGGAAACAAACAAGCGCCTATCAGATCTGTTCTGATATGAAATATGTCTTCTTTTTCACATTAGTTCCAGGTGAAACACCTGAATGACTGAAATCTATTGCGAAGAGCATGGAGGCTGCTATGTGTTCATCTGTTTGGTCAATCTTAGAGGTGTAAGCAATGTTGAAGATGAAAAACTAAAAAAAATGAAAATTGAAGTCATGGAAAGAGATCCACCTCTTGAATAACTTGAAATCATTAATTGGAAAGAGAAAATATTTTAAATTCATACATGGATTAATGGGGTAACTGTGGAAAGATTTGTGGCGTGAAAAAGGGAGAAAAAAATCATGTGGATTATGTATCCGGCAGTTTTGTGCTATCCTAAAAAATAAGAGATTTTGGAAAATTTTAGAACTGGTAGGGAATAATGGAAATTATGGGGGGGAAATGTGTGTATAGGTAATTTTTTCTATTATTTATAGTATACAACGAGAACAATGTTGGATATTGTTTGTGTAGATGGGCACAATTGATTTCTCACAACTTAAATTTTATTATATCAAAGTAAGAACCCGCTTCGGTCTTACAATTCTTACAGACAATTATTTCTTGCACTCACACTCTAGCAGTAACTCTCTCTTATTTCTCACTCACTTGTTGTTTGCTCTTTTATTTACTTTCTTTCTTGTTTTCCTACTTGGTTAGATACAACTCGAATGAACCACCTCTATTTATAGGTGGTGATGGAAGAATTTAGCTAAGGGTTTTGCTACTATATATATTCTAGAATGTTCTTCTAACTACCAATAGAACTACCTTTTCTAGAACATCCCCAGACTTTTCTCTCTAGAATACTCATTCTAGAGATCTTCCTTTATTTCTTTATAACTCTTGAATATTATAGATTCTTCTTTGAAATGTCATGGATATTAATTAAGTTAGTGATGATTTCTTAACACTCCCCCTTAGCACCAACTTTATTTTCTCTTTCAATCATTCCAACCGCTTCTTGAAATCTTATAAACTTCATGTTGTCCAGTCTCTTTGTGAATATATGTCCGCTACTTGCTCTTCTATCCTAATTTGCTTCATTTCAATTTTGCCTTGAAGAATTTTTTTCTTGAAGAAAATTATGGTGTACTTCCACATGATTCGTCCGAGCGTGAAATACAGGATTTTTAGCCAAACGAATAGCTGACAAGTTGTCACAATATAGTGGTACCATATCTTTTGATGTTGATGCAAGCCTTACATGAGTTGTTTTAGCCATGTGCTCTCTTGTCCTGTCATCATTCTTACTCGATATTCTGTTTTTGTAGTTGAAAGTGAAATAGTTGGTTGTCTTGTATTGCACCATGATATTACGGCTGATCCAAGATTGAAAACATATCAAGTGGTTGATCTTCGAGTATCATGGTCACCAGCTTAATCAACATCACAATATTCGATTATCTTGCAAGAAGCTCATTTCATATAGAATAGTCCATAGCCAATACTTCCTTTCACATACCTTAATATCCTCCCGATTGCGTCCAAATGAGGCTTCTTTGGTTTCTGCATAAATCTGCTAATTACTTCAACTGCAAAGGTAATATCCGATCTGGTCAATGTTAAATAGATAAGAATACCGACAAGTTGACGATACATTGTCTCTTCCTCCAAGTCTTTGCCTTCATGGGAACATAGTTTTAGGTTAGGCTCCATTGGTGTAGAAGATATCTTGCAACTCATCATTCCATATTTTTGGAGTAGATCTCTCGCGTACTTTTGTTGTCCAAGGAATAATTCATCCTTTGTTTTGTTTAACCTCAAGACCAAGGAATTGTTTTAGTTCGCCCAACTCTTTCATTAGAAATCACACCATCAAATTTATTTTACTTTGATAAATCTCATCGAAGTCGTATCATGTGATGATTAAATCATCTACACTGACTAATATGATAGCTAACCTTTATTCACGAGCTTTTACGAATAAGCTTGAATCTGTTGATGCCACTTGATAGCCACTTTAGATCAGGAACTCGGTAATTTTTCCATACCATGCTCGGGGGGCTTGCTTCAAACCATACAAAGCTTTCTTCAATTTGCACACACAATTAGGATTGACTCTACTCAGAAAATCTTGTGGCTGATTTATGAATATTTCGCGATCCACTTCTCCATGAAGAAAAGCATTCTTCACATCCATCTACCACAGTGTCCAAGACATACTAGCTGTCAGAGCTAGTAAAACACGAAAAATAGTAATTTTTGCCACGGGACTAAATGCCTCGTCATAGTCAAGACCGTACTCTTGTGAGAATCCCCGAGCTACTAATCGTGCCTTGTACCGTTCGATAGATCCATCAGGACGTGTTTTTAGCTTATATACCTACTTACATGATATGGGTTTAACATCCATAGGTTTAGCCACTAACTCCAAAGTTTGGTTTAGCTTTAAGGCTGAAATATCCTCTTCCATTGCCATTCTCCATTCACTACTCTTCGAAGGTGGTAGGTTCCTTGACCTTGTCAACCTCAGCCAGCGCCACATTTATATACTTACTATTTTAGAGTTTCGGTCGTGTGGATCTTCGTAGTTGAGGAGTTTTTTGTACTCCTTGCAACTCTTCTGGAGTTTAATGAATTCCAATTTTCCACGGGCTCTTATTTTCTCCGGTTGAAGATATCTCTTTTTTATGTGATTCGAGTATTTCACATACCTCTTGTTGTAATTCTATTTTACTTCCTTGTCCTTGTTCTTCAAGCTTATGTTGTCGCTTTTGCTCTAATTCTATTGAATCTAGTAATGTGACTTCTTCAGACAACCATGATGATGCTTCATCAAATACAACATTTCTTGACACATATGTCCAATTTGTGTTAGGGTCACAATACTTCCATCCTTTTGTTTATTTGTCATATCCAACAAAGATGCAATGAACAACTTTCTTATCAAACTTGCTGCAGAGATGATCTGACACGAACACATAGCACACACAACCGAAAACTCGAAAGTGGCTTACTATAGGAATCACTTTTAAGTATCTCAAATGGTGAGATGAATCTCAATCTTGCCTGCGGTAGCCTGTTGGTGATGTGGACAACAGTCTTCATGCATTATACCCAAAACCTTGAT
Organism: Solanum tuberosum; assembly: GCF_000226075.1. NCBI lineage: Eukaryota > Viridiplantae > Streptophyta > Magnoliopsida > Solanales > Solanaceae > Solanum > Solanum tuberosum. The sequence goes on from NW_006239045.1 coordinate 356,590, forward strand.
GGTACATTCATACTATGCAACATACTTTTGCATATCTTTGTTGGATATCTATTTTTCTTTCAGTCACTCCATTTTGTTGTGGCGTATTTGGACAAGTTAGTTGTCGTCTTATCAACTTCTCTTTAAGATAGTTATTGAACTCTCGTGATGTGTATTCTCCTCCATTGTTTGTATGGAGACATTTGACTTTTCTTCCAATATCATTCTCTACAGTATATTGAAACTCTTTAAGCTTCTCAAATACTTCAGATTTCTCTTTTAAGTACATACCTTGAGAAGTCATCAATGAATGTTACCATGTAGCGATAATCACTGATGGAGGACTGCTTCACTGGTCCAATAACGTCTGAGTGTACTAGCTTCAATGGCTTCTTCGCTTGATACTTTGATTCTCCATAGGGAAGTTGATGTGCTGTCCCATATTGACATCCAACATATATAGTGTCTCCTCTAATCTCAAGCTGGGGAAGACCTTTTAATTTTGACTGTTGCATTATGATTTTTAGTTTGTTGTAGCTCACGTGCCCAAGACGTGCATACCATAGATCAGTTGTTTCATTACTCTGTGTTTTCTCAACATAAGTTGTCTTCGCTGACATGACGTAGATTGATTCTAATCTTCTCCATGTTAGATTCAAAAGTGATTAGGGCGTCATCCGAAAGCTTATAATTACAAATATAAATTAGATGATATATAAAACTATACTAAAAGAAATATATTATTATATGATATGACCGATTGGCAGTGGCGTACCCAAAATTTTCATTCAGGGGGTTCAAAAAATGAAAGTATAAACGTGTAAATAAGCCAACAAAATAAAATTTCAAGGAAGTAGTAGTATATAGTTTATAGGTACAACAAGTTAGTTTCGTCACAAGAGACCCGAAACTAACATGAGTGATTACAGTAAAACAAAAGGTTACCCTTTTACAACGTGTTAATCTAGAACTAGGATGCTACGTAGAGCAAAAAATGGTGCTAACTAGAACAAAAAAAAATAGCACTTCACAATGTCTCATTCTAGGACTAGAGTGCTAACTACAAACTCCAAAAAGAGGTCAGTGCTAATACTTCTCAAGCACGTTTACAATACTATTCGACGAGGTTTCATTTCTTGAAAAGACAAAATAATATCATTCGTTGAAACATAATTAAACACATATTTATCCATAAAAGGAACCATGCAACCACTCAAGAACTCATCATTCATTTGAATTTGCAACTCATTCTTAATAAAGTTCATTCTCGAGAAAGCTCTTTTAACCGATGTAGTGGCAACTGGCAGAAGCAAAGAAAATTTCACCAAACGAAATACATGAGGATAACATGAATGCTTTTTTGTCTAAAACAATCTTTTTGAAAGATCACAAAGCCCATGTAAATCAGATAACCTTTTATCGATATCACGAACATCAATAATGTAATTTGCAAGTTGATTCTCAAGTGCAAACATGCTAAGTTCATCAAAGTCTTCGGGATATAATTCAGTCATTCTCATTATTTTCTGAATATCAAAACTTGAAAATGAGCCTACTGGATTCAAACAAGCAACTCCATAAAGAAACTTAGGTGTCACCTCATTAAAACGATCATTGAGTTCTTGTAATTGCCAATCAATTATTTTACAAAATACTTCAGCACGATAATGATGAAAAATAGTATAATCAACAGATTTATGTCGTGATCTTCCAGAATTAACATACGACTCATCAAAATTAGGTACCAAAATATTATACTTGATACAAAATGTAGACACCTCAACAACAAATAAATCTTGTTTTTCATTTTCCCTCAACTCTTGTAGCCTTCTCTTGGCCGCTTTAACAAGTAGCATGATATTTGCAATGTCTTGCTCCTTTTTTTATAAACATGTACTAAGATCATTAGTAATTCCTAAAACGTCTTTCATCAAATGCAATATCATATGTTTGAGCAATTCGGATATATCATGTTGCCCTGAATCTTTCATCCATAGAATGTCCAGTTTCAACAATATTATCAAGAATATCCATAATTGCACCAAACTTGAGAATAAAACAGTTAAAAGATTTGAAGTGAGATCCCCAATGAGTATCCCAAGCTCTAAAAATACCAACTTCCTGATGCAAGCATCTACCAGTTTTAAGCTCACCCATATCAAAAGCCTCTTGAATATTTTTTTTTAAGTTCTCGATGATCATTCATATGTTTATAAGAAGCTGCCAACACATTAAAAACATTTGAAACCAAATGTACAAGTTCTCTAACTTGAAGACATCTTTTAGAAACACCAACAAGAGTTAATTGAAGTTGATGAGAAAAATAATGTATGGAATAAGCCGATCTACTTTCTTTCTTAATAAACATCTTGAGGCCATTGATATCACCTTGCATATTACTTGCTCAATCATAGCATTGTCCACGCACATAAGATAAACTCAAGGAATGTTGAGAAAGTAAATTGACAATTGCTTCTTTTAGATATAAAGCACTATTATTTTTAACATGAACAATGTCAAGAAGTCTCTCCATCACAAATCCTCTTTTATCAACATATCGTGAAACAACCGTCATTTGCTCCTTGCATGAAACATCAAAAGATTCATCAATCAATAAGGAAAAATAATCACCATTTAGTTCCTTTATGATGCTCTTAATTGTTTCAATATTGCAAGCAATCACAATATCTTTGTGAATATTTGGACAAGTCATTTCGTCATTTTGAGGAGCATTTTCCAATACAAAACTATGAATTTCATCACACTTTCTAGCATAAAATGGAAGAAACTTAAGAAAATTACCTATGTTAAGTGATAATTTAGATTCATCATGACCTCGAAATGTCAAGTCTTGTTTCACAAGAAGTCTTACTACATCAACTGGAGTTGCTAAGCGGATTCGATACCCATGCTTATCTTGATTGGATTGTTTCTCAAATGAAGCATGGATAGATTGTTGTTGCCGCATTAGATCTTCACATTTTCTTTTTGATTGATTGTGAATGCTAGTATGCCCACCAACATGTGTTTGTAAACTAGCTTTTTTATGCCAACTCATAAACCCCCGTACTCGAAAATGCTTCACCTCCACCTAGAAGATTGTTGTTTCCCTTGAATAAATAACAATACAAACAAAAGGCTGCATCTTTACTTATACTATACTCTAACCAATCAGGAAATTCATTAAACCATTTATGATTAAAACGACGCATATCTCCAGAAATCTTTGTTTATGGGAACTCTTTTTAAAGAGGTTGACAAGGTTTTTTCTGGAGATAAGATCTTCTAATAGCATCATGATGATTTGGATGAAATTCCAAGATTTGAGTTCTTTCACCTGGATCAGCCTTTAAAGAACTTAAATCAAATTCTTGAGAAGAATCTGATGATACTTCCAAATGATTAGCATTTTCTTCCCGATTAGGTTGATTCTGAGCAATAGAACTTGAATTTGATACTTTAATAAAGTACGTCTCCATTGACTATGAATCTATACAAAATAGTTGAATTGTTAAATGCATTAAAGATATTTTTAACAAATTACATTAGATATTACCATCAAAATTCAAATGGTTCATAAATCTAGTTACAACAACCAAAGAAAGAAGTAGAAATAAAAAAAAAAATCACAATTTAAAATGAAGATAGTCAATATTCAATCAAGAAAGACAAACTTTTCAAGAAAAATGGAGAGAAGAGCTTACCTTGGAGAAAAGACAAACAATTAACTCTTTAGATTTTAGCTTTGAGCCTCCACTTCAGATAATCAGAGCTACTACAACCTTTAAAAAATAAAGACCCATTTATTTTTTGAAATTTTTGCTACAAATTTTTTAGTTTTAATTTCTTGAAAAATGAAAGAGAAGAATAAGAAGAAGAAGAGAAAAGGGTTTTACCTTTTAAGCAATAAGTACGAATTTTGATTTTTTTTTCATTTCAAATTGAATAGATTCAAGTATGAAGTATCAAGTATGAAACAAATCAATAGAAAATTATGGGAGATGATTTTAATATTTGACTTTTGAGTGTCGGGGAAGAACGAAGGAAGTGATTTAGGGATTTGGGAAGTGAAAAGTTATTTAGCTTTTAGGAATGAGACCCTTGAATTCTTTTGGGTTTAAAACCACACTTTTAGCACGATTTTTAAAATAAAAAACTAAAATAAAACGTGAAATAACGGAACTGAAACTAAAAACAAAACTCTAACACGGGAATTCAAACTCTCGACGTGAAGCTTAACTTCAAGGGGACATGTCGCTGCGCTATAAGTTTCTCCTGTCATTGAGGGTTTCAAAATATATATATCTACATAAAAACAGAAAATTTACATTATATATACAGTGTAAATTTTTTTCCGAAGGGGTTCGGGTGAACCCCCTGGAACCCACGTGGGTCCGCCCCTGCCAATTGGCCTACAAATTTAAAAATTAATAAAAAACATAAAAACTGTAGAGAGAAAATCTCCCCATAAACAAAAGTCTTTAAACGACTACATTGTAGATCTCATTGTGTTATGCTATGAGAATAGAGATCTTCAATTGACAGATCTCCAAACTTTTCTTATAAGGAAAGAATAATCAAATATGGAAGAAAATTATATTTTCCTTTCATGAATGTAAAATCAATTATGGTAATGTTTTAACTTTCCTTCAAGGTAAAATTAAAACTTAAATATGACAAGAAAATCAGGGCAAAACCTTAACAAATTTCCCCTTTTGGCTGGATTTTCTTGATAAAACTTGATCTGTCTTCTTCACGTGCATGATATCTTCGTTCTTTGACATAGTCTTTACCACTGTTGCTTGCCATGATTAAAAATAAAATTTAAAATATATGGGTTTAAAATGGTTTAAAACTATTTTATTTTTATTTTCAAAGATGCAGCAACAGAAATGTTGAAAATATGGTTCAAATCTCTTATCCACATGTAGCTGGACAAAAATCTTATTTATCATCAAATTGATTGCAAATTGATTTGAAACAACATTTGAACATGTCTTTAACTTCGATGAACCATTGGACCATGGCTCTAATACCACTTGTTGGATTTGAAAGTGATTAGGGAGTCATGTGAAAGCTTACAATTGTAAATCATATTTTGATAAATTAGACGACATATAAAACTATACTAAAAGAAACATATATTATTATATTATATGACCAATTGACCTACATATTTAAAAACTAATATAAAAAACATAAAAACTATAGAGAGAAAATCTCCCCATAAACAAAAGTCTCTAAACGACTACATTGTAGATCCTATTGTGTTGGAAGAATAGGAATCTTCAATTTATAGATCTCCAAACTTTTCATATAAGGAAAGAATAACCAAATATGGAAGAGAATTATATTTTCCTTTCATGAAAAGTAAAAGCAATTATGGTAATGCTTTAACTTTCCTTCAAGGTAAAACTAAAACTCAAATATGGTAAGAAAATCAGGGAAAAATCTGAACACTCCCTTCCATGATTGGTGTGCTTGTAACTTTTAAGTTCCAATATATTTTTACATTATTTGTCCCAAACAAGACATAGTTACCAAAATCTGTTAATTGCGCTACAGATAATAAGTTTTTATTCATACTGAAACATGGTAGACATTTTGAAGTTCCACTTGTCTTGAGTTGTGCTGAGTCACGAACATCGTCTTGTCAATATGAGTTATTGACATTTTTGAATTATTTGCAGTCACCACTACTCGACCGCCTTTTTATATGCTCATGTTGACGAGCTTTTTCTCACCATCAGTCATGTGATTGGAACATCATGAATCAACGGTCCAATCATGTTCATAATCAACCAATTTCTCACTTACAGTTGCAAGTGCAATCTCCTCTTCTTTGTTAGAGTGACATGTGAGAAGCTCATCTTGTTGATTAGTTTCTTCAACTGCATAAGAGGTCTCAAAATCCCAAGCTTTTTCTTCTTATTGTTGGTTATGGGAAGAAGTAGGTACGTTACCTTCAACTTTCTTGTACCAGCAATCTCTAGCGTAGTGTCCTTTCTTTCCATAATTATAGCACTTCTCCGCTTGTCGTTTGTTGAAGCTTTGGTTTGCCTGCTTGTCATGTCGCTCACTTCTTTGATGTTGATTATTCTGGTCTTCCCCTGGACGTGAGCTTCTCCTCTCATCCCTTCTTTGAAAATTTTACTTTTTACTGAAGAACGCCTTATCTTCATCTTTTATAGAGATGCTTAATAATGGCTTCTCCAGATCTTCTTCATTTGCCAACAGATTTTTCAACTCATATAAAATTGGTTTTGTGGCCCACCCTGTGTGGCTATAATTATGCCTTTGTACTCTGGCCTTAGACTATGAATAATGATTCTCCTCATTCTTGTCTCCATGATAGTATTCTCAGGATCTAATTTTGATATTTCATAAGATAAATATTTTACCTTTGAGAAGTATTGGTTGATCGTCATATTTCGTTGAGAGATCGACAAAAGCTCATTTTCAAGCCTTTGTAATCTCGCATCATTCTTCTTTGTAAAAACAATTGTCAACGTCTCCCAAGCTTCTTTGGGTGTTTTGGCACTCTTAATCCATTGTAGGAACTCATCCTCGATGGTTATAGTGAGAGCATACATGGCCTTTTCAGCTTTGACCTTCCACCTTTTTGTTGCTTCAGCATCTGTTGGTGGTGTGGTGTCTGATCCACCAATGATATCCTATAATTCCTGACTGAGAAAGTAATATTGCATCCTCGTGCTCAGAGGAATTTCTATTTGTACCTCGTAAAAAAAGTTTTTTATTTTGTGTAATGAACCATTTCTCTTCTTTCATGGAAAGAAATTACATGATCCATAGTTGCTTGCGTTGAACTTCTCAACGTTTTTTAGAGTGCTTGCGAAATTCGTCATTGATAAGTGCCTTGCGACTTGTAACTTTTGACAATAACTTGTAGATCTTCTTTAAGTTCATGTCTCGCTTTTATCCACCAGGCTTTGATACCACTTGTTGGATATTGTTTGTGGAGCCGAGCACAATCAATTTCTCACAACTTGAATTTTATTATATCAAAGTAAGACAAATATTTCTTGCACTCACACTCTAGCAACTCTCTCTCATTCCTCACTCACTTGTTGTTTGCTCTTTTGCTTTCTTACTTGGTTAGATACAACTCAAATAAACCACCTCTATTTATAGGTAGTGATGGAAGAATCTAGCTAATGATTTTGCTACTATATTTTAGAATGTTCTTCTAACTACCTATTTCTAGAACTACCTTATCTAGAAAATCTCTAGACTTTTCTCTCTAGAATACTCATTCTAGAGATCTTCCTTTATTTCTTTATAACTCTTGAATATTCTAGATTCCTCTTTGAAATGTCTTGGATATTAATTAAGTTGGTTATGATTACTTAACAAACAATGCTCAAGTGTGGATGGAAAGATCACTTGAGTGTTTTTTTGTGCTACTTTATAGATAGTAATCTCTCTTGATTTTTCTTTGTGCATTAGTTCTTTTCTGAGGGGATTGGAGTTTGAATTGGTTAATATTATAAAATTTTAGGATTAAATTTCTTTTGTTATTCTTTTTAGGAGTAGTAAGGGAGAAATATGGGGAAGATCATTTTGACTTATCTGATATTAGCATATTTAGGTCCGAGCTTGAGTAATACTTTTATGATTGCGTAAGTGTTAAATAAAATAATAAATTTTCTGACACTAGGCTCGGGATAGTGACTCTGTATAAAGGCTTGTTTGTATTTATAGTTCGCGATGACATTGTCTTCCTTAAGAGTATAATTGGTCCATCTTGATTGAAATATTTGCCATAAAAAGAGAAGATTTCTTGTACATATATTTCATGTTTTTCATCTTAATAATAAATGTTGCTCTGTTTAAAATATGATAATAGGCTTTCTTTGATATGTCTTCTAAATTTTAACCTACTCAAATATTGTTACGACTAGTTAGTCCTTTGAGCTTATGATTTTTCATTTGGTAAGTGTATTTTTGTCTTGACCTATTTGTTAAATTCCTAATTTTTGCATCCCACTTTCTTGAACATTAGCTTAAATTATGTTATTACTTTTAAAAAATGATCGAGAGTAACAGTGGCCAATGATATTTGCCAAGTGATAATGAGATCCTCTTTGAATTAATGGGACATGGAAAAATTTTGCTTAAAGATAAAAGAAAATGATGATTAAACGTTCTTCATGTGATGAGAATTACTTATGAAAATAATTAATAAAGAGATGGATCAGAATAAGGAAAAGCGTTTATATATTTAATTTATGGTGACCTTATTTGTTAATACATGAGTAATTTTGCCTTTTTTATGCTAATTGATTATTGTAAATGGTATACCTGTCGAATCTCTTCACTATTTTGATGATGTTATAATTACTAGGACACATTATTTTTGTATGTTTATACACTTGTTTCACTCTTTTTTGGTGCAGGTTCTCACCTGTATGCGCTAGTGGAGTTTGAAATCCGGGCTGGTTGTTTGGCTAATTTGCAATATTAGACTTCTCTTTATCATTTTTTAGGTCTTCATTATTCTAGATAGTTGTATGGAGTATATTTCAAATTTGTATAGTGTTAGAGGCTTTTGTATTTGCGAATTGCGACCCCAAGTTATGGGAATATAGTTCCTTTATTTCCACGCTTTTATGGTTATCAAACTTTATTTATGACTTTCATGTCTTTTACACGTTTAAATTTCACTTAATTGTTAATAATAGATTAAAAGAGAATTAGGTTCACTTACTAGTTTAGGTATGGAAAAACTACAAGAATATACTATTTAAGACCTTAATTTACCTAATATTATTTTAGTTTTTTTATTTACAACATTAACATTTTAATTACAAATATGACATTTTATTATAAATTAAAAATCTACACGATTTTATGTCCTATTTTATTGGTTAGTGGACTAAATTTTTGGGAGTCATATTTTATCTTTTATTTTAATTAATTTTTAGAATCTCAATCACAATTATATTTGGATACGTTTTCTTTAATAAATATCTTACTTTCTCTTTCATGTTAACCTTACACGAAAGAAATACCATTGATGTACCTTTTTTTTTCCTTGGTAAACGCATTGCTGCACACATTTTTTTTCATTTTTTTTCAAGAAAAAGTTTTGAAACTCCTTCTTGAAAATTATTTCTCTTTGTTTCTTTTAAAAATCATCTCTTACAACACTAATTTTTTTTACTCTTTGAATAGATCGATTATGAGTAAGAAAGTTGCTTTTGATAATGCTCCCGGAAAGAGTCCTCGTTTTGATGAAGGCTTATATCGATGTCAAGAGCCCAATTGTTTGTTCAAAATAAAAATTACAACTGTTAATTTGAAGAAGATCCGCATTATCATAGTTAATATGATTTGTATCATGCAGTCCATAAATTATCGGAAAAAATTTTAAACACATTTTTTTTGTGTACACTTTGGTGGTCGATTTG
>NW_006239045.1:366741-411154 GCF_000226075.1 Solanum tuberosum
ATAACCAAATAAATTAAAATATATAAATCCATACATTGATGATAAATTTATTATTGGTTATATGTTCCAACTACATTGGTGTAAAAAAAGATTTAAACAAAAAAATTGAAGGGAGAGAACTAAAGAAAAACAAAGAAATTTTTCAGAAAATAAAATGAGGTATATAAAAAGAAAAAATAAAGGAGAAAGAGACGAGTGAAGAGAGTTTAGAAAAAAAAGGGTGGAGAGAAAAAGAGAATCAGTTTGCTTAGTATTTTAAGAAGAAGATTAGAAAAGGGGAGGAAAATAAGGAAATAAAAATATTGAGGGATTAATTATTGAGAGATTTGTGGAAGGTAAATAACAAAATAAGAGAAAAATAAGGAATGAAATCTTATTTAATATAGGAACGTGTATTGTTGTATTATTTATACCAATTTATTTCTTATTTTTTATTTATTTATTTTGTTTTTGTAAAAAAACTATTGCTATATAGGTGAAAAGTTAAATTATTGTTATATAAGGGTTATTTAGGTGCTTAAATTGTACATTTAAGTTTTTCACCCTTCACAATGAATCATAGGTTTGCCAATTATGTACATCTCTACTAATTAGGTGTACTCGAATAGAATCAAATAAGATGATAATACGTTATAATGTCAGCTAGGGGATAAATGAGACAACTATATAATAGTGACACACTTCTAAGCACTTTGCTCTCTCTAGACTTCATGACCCACTATTTTCTTTTGGGTATTGTGAATCTTTTGTGGATGCAACAGATTTATATTTGATGTGAGTCATTAAATTACATTAGTTTCTTTGATTTGAGTGTGTAGACTATTTACTTTTTGTGAGGACACTTGTTTCATGATAGATAAGTAGTGGTATTAGTTTTCTCTAACAAAATATGTGTGCAAACTTAAATTTGAGAAGTCAGAGTACGTTTCTAAGGTTAGGAGGCTAAAACTTTATTGGTTGATTGAATTTACTTGTATTTAATTCTTGCATGATGATCAGGAAATGTATATTGTGAGTTGTTAAATAACCCTTATTATCTGTATCAACCAAAGTAGTAACGATCCTAAGCTTGATTTATTGATATGAATTTAAATGTCAGGGATAAGTAAAAATCTAAGTGTGGGGTGATGATGTTAGGACAAAATGCATATATTTAGTCATTAATTACCACACATTATAGTACTTATAATAATCGTTTGAGCAATTATGTTATTGTGTCCTTAATATTATATTTTTGATAAATAAAAATAAGACAGTGTAAAGATGAATTTTTTTTTAAAAAAAGTGGGGAAACAAAGAATATATATTACTCCCAACATTCCTATTTATATGTTACCATTTTAAATTTCACATCCCTTAAGAAACTATATAAACTTACCATTGTACCCTTATTTAATATTCTCTTGAAGTCAAATTTTCTATAAATGAACATAAATTAATTTATTTTGATTAATTAAATTGACCAATGAACATAAATTAATCATTTTGTTTTTGTATGTTGATCAAATTCATACTTACAAGGTTAATAACTCTCAAGGATAAAATAGAAAGAATAGTGTCATTTATACATTGAATTTGTGAAATGACAAATATTAAGGAACATCTATTTTTAGTAAGAATAACATGTAAATAAGAACGGATGAAGTAAAATAAAGACGGACACTATGTTAATTTGGTCCCCTAAATGAAGACCATACACTCTGCAAACCAGCACAAAGCTGAAAGTAGAATCAGCAAAATGAGTAAATTGTCCAAAGGTTTAGGCAGATTAGCCTACAATTACAAGACATTTACCGGGTCAAATTGAAAACTGCAGTCACATCAAACGCAGTGTTCCAATGTTTTGTCATCTCTTTAACTTAACTTTGACAGAATCAATAGGAAGAGAAACAAGGAACATTACTCTAAGATAACTGAACCTCACCTTCCAAAGCATTTGATAGAGACTTTACAAGAATGTACACAACAAAAACACCAATGATGGTGCAATATCATAGAATTCTCCAACTTTCAAGCATGATCCTATAATACAGGTTCTTATGGTCAACTTAGAAGAGCCATACAAAACCATAATTTCCTTGGCTTTCTTCTTGATGAAACAACCAAGAAAGGGAAATATAGAGATGGAATGTCGAATGATGTCAACATCTCACCTGCAATGTTCCTCTAATCAATGAAAGGGAGAAACAGGAGTACTGCATATTAAGCTCGGTTTGATTGCGCATATGATGTCGCCAGTTTAAAAGCTTTAATCAGAGAAGGCTGAATCCTGTAAACACCTCCCAACTCCTTTACAAGAAAATGAAATATGAGACATACATAAAAAGAGAGGCACAAACCCAGAATGGATTTATCTGTAAAAGCATCTGGTACCTTGATCCTAGTTAAAGTTCAGCATGCCAAACTCTGATATACCTAAATCAAGATGTAATATCAGCTTAATCATGTTGCAAAGGCAGTTTCCTGGATTCTATGGCTATTTCACCACCTTAACTAGGACAAAAAGAAGCTCTGTTAGCTTGCTAAGATCCGACTTCCAAGTATATCAGTCTTCAGATTTCACCCTACTTATATGCGACCGCAGACATTAAACAAAAATCTTTAAGCAATTTTCTTACATGCACTGAGGAAAGCATTGTCAAAACATCACTCTACAGCAATTGTTCAGTTGGAGATATCCTAACATATGTCCAGGTCACACAATGAAGCTCAACTCGCCAGTTTCCTTTCCAAGGAAGACTCTTCAAGTTAGTTCAAGGTTTATTCCTTTTCATGACTTTCCAAGATTTCTTTTTCCTTTTCCACCTTAACAGTGCCATCTTGTCACATTTCAACTTTCGATATTCTTGGCGATGCTTTAGCCACAAAGGGTAGTCCTTTCCTTGCTTGCACTCGATAAAATCAGCTAAGCCATCCAAATCAGGGACTTGTTCAGCTAGTGATCTGCACTGGAGAAATATCTTCCCATTGGTTGTTTCCTCCGTCTCCTCTTCCACTGCTTCCACATCTTCTTCGTTATAAACCTCAGAAGTGCTTATCGCTGAGCTATCTCCCTTCCCTCTATGTTTATCAGTCAAAGAATAAGGTAAGCAGGAGGGGTAAAGGAGGGAGGTGAGGTAAGTATGAATAAGATAACAATGAAGTACAAAATCTTAACCTGCAACAGCTAGAGCTTCAATTTTAAGAAAATAAAAAATCTAGAAGTTCCGTATAAATTTCCAAAAGACTAAACAACTCCTAGAAAGGCACAGGAACAAATTACAAATGCTAACATGACTAACACATATTCTCAATTACTAACTATCTCCTATATAGATCTTTTTCTTCCATTGTGCACTACCTTTTGCTAAGTCTGCATGGATCCGAAGAAATTGTAGGTTCTTCAAGACATTTTTCTTCCAAGTCATTTGTTATAGGTATTTTCCAAGTGGTCCCTCTTAACACCTTCCTCACCACGATTCCATATCTACGGACTGGTGCATCTACGATCAGTGCAGGACATGACTAAACCATATCAAGCAACCTTCTATCATTTTATCCTCGATGTGTGCTACTTGAACTTTCTCGCAAATGTGGTCATTTCTAATCTTGTCTAATTTTGTATGACCACACATTCATCTTAGCATCTGAATCTCTACGACACTCATCTTGTGGATGTGTTGGACTTAAGCGGCCCAACATTTTCCCGTATAACATCCAGTATAATACGAGCTTGGTACCATAATACCAGACAAAAAATACAACTAGATGTACAAGAGATAAAAATTTAACCTAAAATACATGTCATCAGTTTCATATGGTTGTAATGTTAGGCTACTTTTTACCTTGAAGTCCCACTATTTCACGTTTATGAGGAAAATATCCCGTGGGATCAATATTGTTAAAAGCACTGAAGTGCTCGCTTTAAGTGAGAAGTGAAGCGAGCTCAAGTGCTCGCTTTAAGTGAGAAGTGAAGCGATGCGACAGGGTTACACTTTAATGCCTTGAAGCGAAGCGGTAGTGAAGAATCGTGCGCTTCGTCCCAAAAGCGAGAAGCCCACCTTTTATAAAATCGAGAAAAAAACCCGCTTAAATGAGATAAGCTCTAGCTAGGGTTTTTTTATATTTCTGTAAGGTTTTTTTTTTTAATTTCTGTAAAATTACTTGCGCACATCTTTCCAATTATTTTCCCTCCTCGGTCGATTGCTGCAACATGTTAGTTCTCTTCTCTTCTTCTCTTTCTGTTTCTTTACAGTGTTGCGTATGTATCTCTTCTTCTCTTTCTAGTAACTAGGGTTTGTTTTCTTCAATTTTCTGTTTGTAATGCTGCTTAAGTAGCGTTACTATTGGAATAATAATTCAAAGTTGGAGTAGGAATCCTAAATTGTTTAGGATTTGTTATTTATGGTATTTACTTATTTATGTTTAATTAGGATTTGTTAGTTAGCGAGATTCCTAGTCCTATTTAATTTGGTTTTTACTTTTATGAATAGGGACGTTACTAGTTATTTTCAATACATTAAAAATACAAAAAAAATAAAAAAATACAAGAGTTTATAAATAAAATATCCTTCAATTTGGTATGAGAACTTCTACGATCATAGTAGAAGATCTTAGAGTTTCCGCTGTCTATGACTCATATATGCCGCCCGTCTGACCAATGATTATGTCAACAAACGTTGGACGAATGATATATGCATGAAAACATCCTAAAAGAAAAGACTTACGAAAATATTGCAGATTTTAAGAAGTGCAACCAAGCACAAGAGGAAAAAACTCTTCTCTAAATTAAAAGTTAGAGAATAAAAAATAAATAAAAAGAGTTGATGGAAAGGGCATTAACGAGAGTTGGAGACATGCTCCAACACCAAAAACAAAACAAAAAAACATAAAGAAAAGGAGTTGATGGAAAGGGCATCAACGAGAGTTGGAGAGAGAGTGTTCCAACACCCAACAAAAAAAAAAGATGGTGGGAGGGCATCAACCTTCAAAGTTGGAGAGAAGTGCTCCAACACAACCAAGAGAAACAATCCTGAGTTGGAGAGGAAGTGCTCCAACACTTGGAAGTTGGAGAGAGAGCTCCAACACAACCAAAAAAAATATATCGTCGGTTGGAGAGGAAGTGCTCCAACACTTGGAAGTTGGAGAGAAGGTACTCCAGCACAACCAAAAAAAAAATATAAATGAGAATTGAAGAGAAGTACTCCAACAATTGAAGATTGAAAAGAAATACTCCAACAATTAAAAGATTGAAGAAAAGTACTCCAACGTTTAAAGATTGAAGAGAGTACTCCAATACAACAATGACAAGAAGAAGAAAGCAACAGTATACAACTTTAGATTACGGGAGAATATTGGAATAATAATTCAAAGTTGGAGTCGAAATCCTAAATTGTTTAAGATTTGTTATTTATGGTATTTACTTATTTCTGTTTAATTAGAGGATTTGTTAGTTAGAGAGATTCCTAGTACTAGTTTAATTTGGTTTTTACTTTTATAAATATGGATGTTACTAGTTATTTTCAATACACAAAAATATACAAAAAAAATACAAGAGTTTATAAATAAAATATTTTCATGTCTTTGTTCTTTTTTCTTCTGATTTGAGGTTCTCAGTTACTGCTCTGTTTGTAATGTGTATGCTCTGTTTTTTGCTTTTTTGTTTTGCTGGCTGGCTGCTGCTCTATTCTGTCTCTCTATTTTTTTACTTTGTTTTTTTGTTGTTCTACGACGAGTTATGACTGAGTTATGTATTTGCTTTATATGTTTACCTTTTAATCTAAGAATATGTTACCTCAGTTCTTGATTATTTATCTATGAATATTTAATATTTTTTATTTTTATACTAAATAACGCTTTATTTGAAAAAACTGTGCTTCGCTTCACAATAGAAGCAAGCCCTCGTCACTTTTTTCCGCTTCTCGCTTACCGGAACACTGTGTGGGATTAAGTTGTTTCATAGTAACACAAATTTGAGAAAGATAATTCTATGCTATATGATCTCAGCAGCCCTTTGAAATTCGTCTCTCATCCAAATTTGTGTTTGTCTTAGTTAAATGGCTTATCACTGATTGATGGTTGTAGCTCTTATACAAAGATAACTCCTAACAAAGTTAATTTGAATAAAAGATGTCTAGCTCATGACTGGAACAACTATAATCCTAACAAATAAAAGTTTTAAAAATTAAAAGGAAAATTTTAGCACATGTCTGTTCCAGAAAAGATTATCTGCTCACGAAAATAGATGGAAACCACATTAAAGCTAACACACCAACACTTTTAAAGTAGTATGAGTTTTCCACAGTAAATAATGCTAGAGAAAATAAGGAATATGATCAACATACAAGTTAGGTATCAAAAGGCAGGATCGAATCGAGTTCAATACATCAGAAAATCTACCTAATGCATAAATCTAATGGCAATATAGGTAAGGCAGATTTTGGGACAGAAAGTGTGGACGATATGTCCATAAAGTTTAGGTTCAATAGAGAGAGATAGTTAATTTAACTTAAATAACAAAAGTCAAGAAGAAGGCTTAAAAGCTGGTCAGTACGCATGGAAGCTTGAGAGTATATTTGAAGAATGTGAGACTTCATAACACAAGGTACAAACAGAGGTCTTTATGCCAACAAAGTTAGCCAGATTTCATGCAAATGCAGATTTAGTACAAGCAAAGTGGAAGCAAGCAAATGTATGGTCTCAAGCTCATAAATGATACATGGTGATGGTAGTATATCAGTACCTGGAACTTGAACACAGGGTCCTTGCCTTCTGAAACTTTGATGCAACCACAAGACTAGATCTCTTGTCCACTACAGCCTGTATTATGTACTAACAGCTTGAAATACAGTAATATAGGCCATATATTCTTTCAAGAGCAAAAAGGAATTAAACCTGACCTCCTGGATTCTAACAGCAGATAATCCATATGAAAAGAAGTCTGGAGTTGGATCAACTAGTGACTGGACTATATCCAAATTACCTTCTTCAAAGATGAATAAATTCAGTAGAGCTGCAACAGCAAACAAGCAGCCTTTTGCTAAACAATCAAGCCTCTTAAAGAAACTGAATGAAAGCATTCCTGAAAAATGCAGAAACATCATCTTGGAAACTTTATGCTTCTCAGAGTCTATTTCCATCATTTGGCGTGATAAATTTTGGACTGAACTGTCTATGCTGAGCTCTCTAAAACAGTCAATTATTCCCAAGATAGAATTGTATTCCCCACAGGATGAAAAATCTTTCAAGGTTTTTGGAGAACCGGAATTCAAGTTGCATCTGAGGCACCAGACCACTTGTAACAAGGAAGAGCTCATTAGCTTTAGTGTAGAAACCAGAAGACAAATATCTTCCAGACTTGCATCCACTATTGCATTCTCTTCGAAACTGTCCGAAGCTCTTAAAATTAGGCAACTTAAGGTGGACATAATCTCATCCTGGCAAGAGTTGTCTAGAAGATAGCGACTCTCTTTTACATATGTTACACAGGAACTTATCAAGTCAGATTTCATTTCAAAAAAAAGTTTAAGAAAGTGAGGTTGTGATGAATCCTCAAACTTCGAAATTAGATTATTGATCTCCTTTCTTGTCCTGGCTAAAATACACAATTCAAAAAGGGGATGAATACCATTCCCTTCTGCACCTTTTGTAGAAGAATGACTAACAAATGAAGACTGACAGGCATTTTGCAACAGGGACATGTGCTTCATGTACAAAGCTACTGATTTTTCAAACAGTGAGAGAAAGAATTTGAGAGGTCTATGATTTGTCTTAAGGTTTTGAATATCCACCAGCAAAAAGGTGGCCTCGTAAATCATTGAAATTAATTGTGCTTGCATTAGTTTTGGGGCAGAAAGAATGATGGGGTTGAGAAGCAACGATATGGCCGCAGACAGACTCAACTCATGAGCTTTTAATGAAGATTTGAAATATTCATTGTTTACCAATAATAATCTGTTAAGATGATCTCCAGATCTATGCTCATCAGACCATGATAATAAGAAGTACCTAGACAAAACTTCCATTACTATTCCTATATCTCCCTGACCAGATTGAGGTGTAAATAAAACTTCAGCAGAAGAAGCTAGAGAATCAATAAGCTTAAAGTACCGTCTCAACTGTCCATGCACCAGAAGCTCATCCACAAAAACCTGCATATGCATTTCCCATAAGGGGTAAATTACACCAGATATCTTAAGTGAAGTACACAACATGAGGCAAGGTCAACAGTAAATTACAAGATGTACAACAGAAAGAAAATTGAACAGAGAGAAATAGAAAACCTAACAAAGACTGATGGATGCCACTGACAATGAAACAAGATATCTTATAGATCAAATTAAGGTTCTGGCAATACTAGTACCTCATACACTCCAAAAAAAACAGATATCTTGCGGTGAAAGAACTTCTCCGAAGAAACACTGAGAGAGTCCATGACTGTTTAAGAAGAAGTTTTGTATCATATACATGCTGACTTGTGTACTCATTCCAATCATTAACTGAAAGACAGCGCCTACCCTTTTTCCTTTTTCACTCCCCCTCTCTCCCAGATGAATGAACATGGCAAGAAACGCATGGAAGATAAAAGTTGTGCACTTCTCTCCAATATCTACACACTCATTCAGCTCTCAACCAGATTTTGTATATACAAGTTTGGTGAGAAAATTGTGCTCCCGATACTTCTTCTTTGAGGTGTAATATAGTAGATCAGTATCGTAAGATGCAGCCTGCGTCAATCAAGCTTTTAGCTTAGACATGCCACTGAGTTAACTAAAAACACCCTACAGGCAACAACCCCAGTGTGGACCCTACACTCTCGTTTGCTCATCAGGGATTTAATCAGTCTTAATTCCTTACCTCTCTATTGTAGTGCTAGTGATACAACAAGTGAAGACACACTGAGTTACTCACTCACTCAGACCTTATTAATGGTCAACATATTCTATTTTGACAGATAAGGAAGCATAAAAAAATTTCATGAGTACAAATCGAGAGCCATATACCAACCAACAAGAGATAAATAAGCAAATTACCTCAAACGTTGCACACAAGAAAGAAGTATGAGGATCAGATGGCTCAAAGAAATGGAGGGATGCAACAATGTCCTCTGTGGAGGTTGTTCTGCAATCATTATCCTCAGATGTGAATGCATGAGAAACTGATTTTTGAAAAGTCATTTCCATCCTATTTCCTGCTGCAAATGTTTTTATTGAACATAACTTTCGGAGCAACACCAAAAGGATCTTCCCTTTTTCTAAAAGAAGATTGTGTTGGGACACAAGCAAGGTCAAGGTTACCATACAACACCTCAGCAGCAAATAAAAAGTTTCAGCATCTTTGGACATATTCTTCTGCAAAATACCTTGTCTCTGATCATTCACAGAAGTATCACGGTGAGCAGAGAATAAAATGTCAAACCGCTCATACATTTCTTCAAATAATATGCCAGAGAGGGTCTCTATATCTTCTGACGATGCCTTAAACCCATTGTGATCAACTTCCATGTCCAAATCATCAAAATCAAGTTTATATGTTGGACTTTCTAGTGAGTTCAAGGAGAAATGGACAAGCAGACAATACAAACTTTTCAACACAGGTAACTTCACACCCTGCATGGTGGAAGAATGGGGCACAATAAATTAGCAGCGAATGAGGAAAATGAAATAATATATCAACTGTCGATTAGTTTAGTCAAAACATATTTCTATCAACAAGCATTTTAAGAAGTACTTTAGGGGAAACACTTAACAAGACAATAGTGTGCATTTAATTCAGTAAATTCAAAGACTCCCCCAGTAGTACCAAAAGATTAGTAGTACTTGGAAATTAACTGAGGACTTCATTTTCACCTTGAAATCCAATATTACCAGTTTGTTCTTATCGCATAATGTTTCTTTCTTTTTTTCTTTGGATAGGTTATTCGCAGATGCATTTTTTTTCCTTTTTCCCATATGATGTATGTAATGTTTGTATATGTTCACAATCATTCCATATTCCTGATAGCTTTTCAACTTCCCTCTCCAATTTCTCTTGGGAGTAGAAAATTGCCACTGAATCTTAACTAGATTTGTAGTTTGCCGTTAAAAATAGTTAAGATGGCAATAATCGACAATGCTAAGGGGTCCAACATTCGTTCATAGCACAGAAGTAAGAAAACATGTAAGTGTCCAGTTTCCATCTTAAGCCAAAAATTACATAAACTGAAGCCAAAAAAGATAAGAACTTTTCATAACCTATGAAAGCATCCAACAACTGCAAATTGAAAATTAAACACTCCACAAAATCTGAATATAAAGTATCTCTAATGTTTCTACCAACAAGCAAGTCAATCCACAGCTACACTAAACCGAACTAGTCTGCAGCAAATTTTGAATGAGTTCACTATGCAGTCCGCAACATTGTCAAGCTATTTTAGTTTAAAAGCACCTATAATAAGTCAATCCAAACAGGCTCTTCATCATAATTAAACCCACAAAATTAACTATTTTCTCAACAATTCCAATCAACAAGCGCGCTGCAAAGAAGCTAAGACATTGAAAATTAGAAAACCAAACAAAGAAATAAAAACATAAGCAGAATACAAAACAAATAGGCATAATACATAAATGTGTCATTTAACTTGGCCTCATTTCACATTTACACCCTTGTGCACAGGTAGACACTTTAAGTTATATAAAACTGAACAGGTAGACACATGAGTTCTGTGTGACATAATACACATAGGATACCACATAAGATGAAAATTGTCATGTAGGATGTCTCATAGGACACATGTGTCTATTTGTTCAATTTTAGGGCATAAATATGAACTGAGGCAAAGTTAAAAGGCATACTTATGTATTATGCCAAACAAATCAGTTCATCAACAAAAAAATACCAACATTGGCGAGCTTAAAATGAGCTAAAAAAAATCGTAAAAAGCAAAAAATACACAAAATTTCTCAAAGTAACAATCTTGATCCCCAAAACCCCACCCACAACCCCTTCCCAAAAAAGGAAGAGGAAAATTAAAACACAAACAACCCCTCTAAACAGAAATTAGGGAAAAGGGCAAACCAAGCAATAGAAGAGAAATCATATGAAACTGTAAAGCACCTGTGGAGTTTGAAGGACTGAGATAAGATGCTGGAAAATGCCAGAATCACCACAACCTAGGTTTCGTTTTTTGAAATGGTTGGAGCTCTTGGATTTTCTCTTAGAACCCATCAAAACTAAGCACAAATCAGTAGTCCAACCCGAACAATGTCACCCAAGAGAAGAGAGGATTTTGCGAGTTGAGAATTTTGGCGCGCAAAACTGATGTTTGGGAATTGGGAGTTGGTGAAGCCGGGTTAATGTCTCCTATCCACAACATCAAATTTTAATACTGCTCCGCTCTCAGGTTTGAGCTTTGATATGAAAAAAAATTGCTGCGAGCACCATTCTAAATGGGTCTTGCAGAGGGCAATTCTAAGTTAATGAAAACACTTTGATATGGGTTCCCGACAAAGAGAAAAACAAAAGAAAAAAAAAGTATTTTCTTTACATTTTTCTTTCTCTTCAATATTATTTTTTATTTTATTTATATTTTCTTTCTTCATAAAACAAATTATTTCTTCTATTTTCACACATTTATTATATTTACATTTTATATATGAGGAACTTTCGCAAATAGCCACACTAATAAACTTAATTATGCTCCATAGCTATAGTTTGCATATTTATGGGTTGTAGCTACAATTTAAGCTATCTCATTTGTATAATTCGCGGGTACATTTATATAATTCAGTTATTTTTGTATAAACTCAAAATAACGAATTTATATAATTACAAACATTAGAAGTGTAAACAGTTATACAAATTATATTATACAAATTACAAATTATATAAAAGTTATACAAATTATATTATACAAATTTCGAATTATGCAAATGTGCGAATTATACAAACTAAAAAGCTGAGCTGCGTAATTATAGCTAAAAGTAGGTCGCAAATTGTAATTAAGGCAAACTATAGCTATGTTAAGTAATTAACTATTATATATTTGCTTATACGCGTAATTTTTCCTTTTTATATTTTGTGAAGGTAATAATTATATTTTTATCCAATTATAAATTTATATAAAATCATATATACAAAATTGAATTATAACGTCAACTTTAAAATCTAAAATTAATATTATAGAAATATTACATAAAAAAAATTAAGTATACTAGAAACTTAATTAAAAACATATAGTAACTTATAAAATGTTAAATTAAAATTTTTGTATAATGAAAATAAAAATAATATATTAAAAATTGATTTAGTGTGGATGAATTATGTCACGTCAAATTTGATGTGACACTATTCACACACTAAAATAGTATAAAAATAGTGTTGAATTGAAGTCTCTAAACACCAAACTTTACACCAAAATAGATTTTGGTGTTTGACCGGAGATTTTTGAATGAATGAATTACTAGAATAGTCCCTGCATAATCAGGAGTTGTTTGCCAAAAAAAATATAAAAAATATATATATATAGGAAAAAAAGTCTGAAATATATTTGAACTTTAACCGAAATTGTTATTACAATATGGAACTTTGAAAGGATCTTTTACCCCTCTGCACTATTTAATAGTGTATTTTAAAGGTATATATGTGCTTACGTGGACATCATAAATATTGCATCATTATAAATAGTAATGTTTCCACGTGGGCACATATATATCTTTAAAATACACTATTAAATACTGTAGGGGGGTAAAAGGCCCTCCATAAAGTTTAGTATCATAACAGCAATTTCAGCCAAAGTTAAAGTATTTTTCAGACCATTTTCTCTCTCTCACACACACACATATATATATATATTTCTATGTTTGATTTTTTTAAAAATAAGAATCATCTAAGTGGATAACATTACTTAACATTAATATGAATAAAAACAATTTTAGAAAAACAATATATTAAATAGTGCATAATTTGAATTTATATAATAAATCTATATTTATATTTAAACCCTTTGAATTTTGATAATCGTATCAAATATATAGATCATTTTTAAATTTAGCACAATTTCAGTTTATATTTGAGTTTAATATTTATAATCGATATTAAGTTGTTATGTTCTTCTAAAATTATGAAGAAGAAAAAAAGAAAGTTAGTTTTCTCATGTTTATAAAAAAAATTATGAAGTTATCTTTAAAATAAATACACTTGTAAATTTCATAGTTAAACTTTTTTTAAAGGTAATATAATTTAATTAGTCAGAACAAGACATTTCAATCTAAAATGCTTAGAAATAATATTTTAATATTATCTGTGTATCATGCGGATATGTATACTAATTCTTGTTAAAAATAGTCCAGGGATATCATAGGACCCTCGTAAAATTAGAGTGTGTTAAAACGATTTCGACTATAGTAAGTAAGTGTTTTAAAACATTTTCCCTAAAAAGTTCAAACGAACACTTAAAATATATAACATAAATAATACCTTTCAATATTTCAATATAAACTAAATTTATATGGTAGAATAGACATTGCAAATAGGATAATTTAATATCATTGAGAACTTGAGTACTTTTTTTTACTTTTTTTTTTTTAACTTGAGTACTTTTTAACTTCTTCTTCTTCTTTTTTTTGGAAAAACTTGCAATTTTAATATCAGGTCATTCTTGTATGTGCCTAAATTTTACTTATCAATATTAATACGTGCCGAGAAAGTCTTTTAAGATTAGGAAACTTACTACTAATATAATATTTCTACTAAAGAAAAAGTCTAAAACTTAAATAATTGTTATAAATCTATTGAATAGTGGATTGTCCATTTGATTTCTTAAAGAATTAATTGGATTCATGTATGTATAATTCCAAGGTGATATGAACCTTGGTGGATAACTATATATCTACTCGTTTGTCTTTTAACAAGGTAACCTTTGGGAGTGATATCTCAACACTATAAATAGAGATATCATTCACCATTTGGATGACACACTTGAATAAGAAGAAAAGTTTTCTATTCCATCAACATTTCTTGCCTACTTCTCTTTATAGTTATATTATTATGAGCTTGATTTTGTAACACGTTATCAACATGAATATGCTCTAAAATTTGTAATACTTCGCAAAAGAGTTGTAGTTGAAACACTTGTGGGCAGAAACAGGTTCTATTTATTTTTTCTTGTTACACATTTATATTTTCAAAAGTTTCCCTATACTAGTTTATTTTAGTATATATGTGTTATATGAAGAGGTAGACCATATTGATTTGTTTTACTTTAACAATTTTATACATTGGTTTATGATTATACTAACAATTCTCCGTTTCAGAAAAGAATTGAAGAATAAAGAAGTAAATTTTCATGTTGATTTTCTAAGTGTTAATTATGAGGAACTTATTAATATTTATAATTACTAGAGGTGAGAAAACTCTCTAAGTCTAATTTTGACTAAATCTGCTTCTATAATTCTTGATTTTTTTTAAAGGCTCATGGTTGAGTTCTGTTGATTTTGACTTATATGAGATGATTGAAGGGTAAAACTATGGATTCAAGTCACATCACACCAAAAAGGTAAGACATCAGGTTAAAGTCCGGATGCACATAATGAAAAATATTTGAGGGTAAGACGGTAGATTCAAGTTCTATCGCACCAAGAAGGTAAGACATCAATTTGAATTTTGATGCACCATGATGATAATACGTTGGGTTCATGTCCCACCGATTTATGACCTAAGATACTTTATATGGATAAGACGTTGGATTCAAGTTCTAATGCACCATAATGATGATTTAGTGATGACTATGACAAACTAATTGTATTTTTTATGAGAAGTCACGAATTTCGCCAAATTGATTTGCTCAATTCTCTTATGTGAATGTGGTAGAAGTACATGATAAGTCTGAAAGATGACAGTGATTATTGTGGTTGTACAAATGAATATGGGCATGAGAAAAAAAGAAAAGAAAATTATAATGGTCATCATTATGGTTAAATTAAGAACATTGTGAGTTCTCCAAATATTCGTCAAAATGTGAAGGTAATTTTTATCATCAAAAGGTATAAAAAGTCATTGGACACAAGATTGTTGTGCGATCTAATAATATGATAAATTTGTAAATCCTCCATCAAAAGAAAGGAAGATAAAGTGGCGGCACACTGACCTTTCAAAGTGATGTTGAGGTGTGTCATGCAAAAAAAAAAAAATTTAAGGGCATGAATAAGAACATATTCATGTATGGTTGAAAATATATCATAACTCACCTCAACGAGAGGTTTGAGAGAAATAAATAAATTTCATTTGATAGAAATGGTCGTGTATGTTTATACGTCATAAATATTATGGTATGTTTATTGTGAACTACTGAAAGGGCAAAATAAAGAAATAATTCTTGTCTATAAAGGTTGTGGCCATGACCAAAATAATATTATTGTGTGGCAATACAAATTTGTCATTGGTTGTGTACCTATGGTACAACAAAAGTAGAGCAAGAAACATGTCTTCCTCGTAATAATTTTGACCATGACAATAATAATATAGTTTTCTCCTTGAAAGAGATGCTCACCATATGGATGGTGTCATGAAATATGTGTGTAACATCTCGCAAATTGAAATAACTAGGAAGAAGTCAAGAATTGGAAATAGTGATTTTAGGAAATAATGAAAAATTGGAAATATGTTTCAAGTTAAGTTAAGGATGAGTTTTGGTCAACTTCAAACAACCATAACTCCTAGCTCAAGATGATTTAGGCATGTTTCCAGACATCGTAGGAAAGATCTTGGAATAATCTTTCCAACGCCGCCGAGTTTGCGTGATTTCGAGTTCGTATGAGTGAGATATGCCCATTTGAAGTTGGGTTGTTCAATTAAGGAAAGTCTAAACCGAATATTGAAAGGGTAATTTAGTCTTTTCCTTACCCAATTTTATTAAATCCATTTTAGTAAATTACTTGGGGTCTAAACTGAGTTAGTTCAGTTTACGCAATTAAGAAACATGCTAGGGCTTTGAGAGAAGAGAAAAGAAGAGAAAGGAGAAGAGAAAAAGCAAGATTCATCGTTTCGTAAGGAATTGATTGCAGGTTTCTTCAAGGATTTGATCCTACAAGGTATGTGAGACTCTCATAGCGTTGGGTTCATTCACCCACGCGCCAAGCATGTTTAGTTCAGCGAAATTCGTTCTAAAAAGGTTGAAAGTTTGATGTTCTTGATATGTATATCTTGAAATTGTTTTTGTTCTTGAATTGGGCTCAATTGAGAAGTTTCTGAGATCTTTACGTCGAGTTTTAGAGTTGTTTTGAGTTAGGTTCTTGAGTCCATATGTTGGGTATCAGAATCTAAAATGAATTTGAGATCAATAGTCAAGTTTAGGCGAATTGGGGCTGTAAAATGGATTTAGGCGAATTGGGGTTGGAAAACGAAGAAGGAAAAAGTCGAGCAGGTTTTGGACGCGGACTTGCTCCCCCAGTGAACAAAAATCAGCTCTGCATCGCTGTTGGGACGCGGACTCCTCTGTCTCGAAATTAAATTTCGCAATCAAATATTTAAATGCATCTCCGCATCACGGACTTGTTCCTAGACAGTGATTTCTTGACATTTTCTCATGTTTAACTATCTAAAAACACTCCTAAACATCATGAGATTTTTCCTATCACAAATCTCAATCCTTGAATCCATAATTCAATTCAAGGAAAGTTAAGAGTCAAGTCAAGTAAAGTTAAGAGTCAAGTTAAGAGAAGTTTACAAAGTTTTCAAAAGTCTTTTACAAACATTTTAACTTTGTTTTAAGACTTAAATTTCAAGTTGAGTAAAGAGTAAAGAGTAAAGATTGAAGTTCATTGCTTCAAAGAAGTATATGGGGACTATGTATTCCCGAAGAGTTTTAAAATGTTTTCACATTTGAGTAAGAAAGGGAACATCGATTCCAAGAGAGCTTTTAAGCTAAGTTTTGAGTAATTATCTCAAACCAAAGAAAGAAGTTTGTTTTAAAACATATGAGCTAAGTATATTTTGGGAGTAGTATTGAGCACCAATATGGGGATGCAAGTTCATATTAACTCAAGTCTCCATAAACCATGTAGCCATCATGGGTAGTAAAGGATCATACTTTTTAGATGACTCCTTAAGATGCTTTTAGCATAGACTAGTGGATCCACTTAGTTAAGGTGTTCTATATAACGGTAAAGTATAGGACAGTTCTGGTAGCGTGTGCAAGATGATGTATCACCACTTAGGCTCATAGTGGTGGTTGTCGGTTAGGGAAACTCCCACAGAAACTATATTACTTTATTATATGAGTAAAGTTGAGTTTGTTATTGCATTTTCTTTAACGAACTAAGTTGTTTTCCACTGTTTTACAAACTGTATATATATTGCATGTGTTTTATTGCTTTATATTGAGTTATGTTGTTCATGAGTTGAGTAAAGCCAAGGTAAGTGTTCCTTCCAGATTCTTTTCAAGCTTAAGTTGTGTTTAGCATTCTAACTCGGCTATACTAGTACATTCAATGTACTGATGCCAGTTGGCCTGCATCGTCTTATGATGCAGACGTGGTAACCAGGATCAGCACCCAGCGCCTCGTTGATCCAGTTAAGCACTCAGAGTCAGTTGGTGAGCCTCCTTGCATTCCGTAGGACTCCTTTTACTTTGCTTTCAGTATTTCATTGTTAGGATGATCGGGGGTCTTGTCCCGACATCCCTTTTTGTTTTAGAGGCTTCATAGACAAATAGTTATAGTTCTTTAGTCTTATTCATTTCAGTTGTATACGTTTAAGACTTGAGTTGCCATTTTGGCTAAGTTATTATTTCTTAAGTTATTGCATGAGTTATGTTTCTTATGTTTAAGTCTTCCGCTGAGTAAGAAAGTCAGGCCAAGGGTTCGCTTGGGGCCATCAATGGTTCTTGAGTGTCAGTCCCGTCCAGGGTGTAGTCTCGGGGAGTAACAATGTGATAGTACACAAAAATTAATTACAAGCTTTAACGAGTTGTGTTATTGCCAGAGGAATAATATTGGGGTTGTAGTAAGTCTCAAAAGAAACTTTTTAAGTTTCGGATGAATTGAAAAGAAATATTGAGACTATAAATTATGAAAAGACTTAATATCTTCAAATTACTACAATCGAAGCGGGTTATAAATATTTATGTAAAATATTACCCATTTATTCCTCTTGTTTGTTGCACACAAACATGAACATGTTGATGAAATCACATACAAAAGTAAACTATAAATGTACTAGAATAAAAATCAGTTGTCATGATCGGTTGGGCATTCCGATTAAAATATGATGCAAAAATAATTGAGAATTCACATAGTTATATACTAAAGAAATAAAATATTCTTCAAGAATTCTCCTGTGTTGCTTATTCTCATAATAAAATTATCATTATACCAGCTAAGGTTGGGATTGTATTCCCTGAAATTATTTGGAACATATAAAAAGGTGAATATGAGTCCATTCACCTGCCATATGGATCATTTGCAACTATATGATACATGCATCTATGTTATGGTCACATGTGCTTTGTTGTCAACTTACAAAATGGTGTTTGTAAGGTTGTTTGCTCGAATTGTTAAATTAAGAGCACAGTTTCAAACTATGAAATTATACTGATAATGCTAATTGGTTTAGTAGAAATTGTATGCCTCCAATTATATCTAAACCATTAATTATGGGAACAAATCTCCCAAAAAGAAATTTGGTATGCGATGAATTTTTTAACATGTAGCAACGCTTGTACGCATCAAGCCAACAAAGGTCCCCTATCAAAATTGGTTCAGGGTTAGGAACCAAATAATTTTCATCTAAAATATTGAATGTGCGGTTATGATTTTAATTGCTCCACCACGCATAAAGATGAATTCCCAAATAAGGTTGGGATGAATGTTAGATTTTCTAACATTAGGGGGAGAGATGATTGACAGTTGAAAATTATGTGTGAGGTTAATTATGAATTATCTAGATGCTCATTAAAAGAAAATGTGAACTTGAAGTTCAAGTGACAATTCATTTGCATAATGTTGTAAATCAATTGCTAGATGAATTTACTGACCCTATGATATAATTCAGCTGCAAATGCTTCAATGAGAAGCCCTTGAAGAACATAGTCTATGATACGCCTGAAGCGTAATAGAACAATCGGTTCCAAATGTAAAATTTCTTGAAGAAGGAGATGAGCAAATGATCAATATGGTCATGATAATGAGGCAAGTGTTATAAGAGAGCACCACG
This sequence comes from Solanum tuberosum, assembly GCF_000226075.1. Lineage (NCBI taxonomy): Eukaryota > Viridiplantae > Streptophyta > Magnoliopsida > Solanales > Solanaceae > Solanum > Solanum tuberosum. The sequence continues at coordinate 385,909 of NW_006239045.1, forward strand.
ACATAACACTTCATAAAACCTTGGAAAATGTTCAAGTACCAGAAAAATGAAGAGATCTCGATAAGTTGTGTCATATTGGAATCGATATCAAATAACTGTCGACAGTATCTTTGATATAAAGTAGCTCTCAATGATATAAATTGTGACGAGGATTTTGAATTCAAATCTGTCATATGGTGTGGACAGCTAATTGATTGGCCAAGTAAAATGCATAAGTCAAGTATATTTTGTTTCACTTAGAAAAATGATGTTTCGGATTGTTAGTCTATAAATCAAGGTATAATGTCAGTGGGGTACAAATAAATTATTATGCGATGGTATAACCGTAAGATATCAAGTATGACTTGTGTCTTGGGGCATAAAGGTTTGTCGCAAAAATCCTGACATTATTGGAGATGTTTTCTCCTATGGCGGTTGCAATGAGATTTATTGTGATCTGATAATATATGAAAACTTGAATGCATATAATGAGTAATTATCATGTCTTGCTAGACAATACTGAAGGTTATATGAAAACCTTGAAGCAATCAAGGTGTCTGAAACATATAAAAGTTTGAAAGAAACTTCTTCAATAAAGTTTGAGAATCCTTATATGGATTGAAATAATCAAGGAAAAAAGGGTATAAAAAAAATAACCCTATTTGTCCTTGCAATTTTTTCAGGATCTGAATTTGTTATAATAGTTGTGTATGTTGATGACTTGAACATCATTAGCACTCTTAAGGAGCTTTCAAAAGTTGTTGAGTGTTTGAAAAGAAAATCAAAAATGAAAAGGTCTTGGTAAGATAAAATTTTGTCTTGACCTACAGATTGAGAATTTAACAAATAAAATATTTGTCCATCAGTGAACATACATAGAAAAGTTTGATGCAATTTTGCATGAATAAATCACATTCATTGAGTACCTCAATGATTATGAGATCGCTTGACATAAATAAAGATTCATTTTGATCTCAAAAGAAGGATGAAGAGCTTCTTGGTGATGAAACTCCATACCTTAGTGCTATCAGGGCACTAATGCACCTGACTAACAATACTCGACCAAATATCTATTTTGCAGTAAGTTTACTGGCAAGATTCAGCTCCTCCCCAACATAAAGACATTGAAATGGTGTTAAGCACATACATGAATATCTTCGAGGGATCATAGGCATGGGTTTATTCTATTCCGATGAATCCAAGTCTAAACTGATTGGTTACGTAGATACAAAATATTTATTTGATCCGCATAAAGCTCGGTCTCAAACAAGCTATTTGTTTGCATGTGGAGGCACAATAATATCTTGGCGATCAATGAAGCAAACATTTGTAACCACTTCTTCAAACCATGCAAAATAATAGCCCTCCATGAAGCAAGTTGAGAGTGCGTCTGATTGAGATCAATGACACACCATATTCAGAAAATGTGTAGTTTTTCTTTGAAAAAGAATATACCAACCACAATGTACGAAGATAATCAATTGCAAATGAAAGTGTCCATAAGATGATTGTTGTTATGAACCAGTTGAATGAGCAATCTACTTGCAGCAATGAGGTCACAAATAAAGTGATTTTCAAGTATGTATTCGGCTAAGCTCAAAGCCTCATCATATCCATGAAACCAGAAAATGATATATCCGAATGTGTTCAATCATGCAACATCTTCATGAATGTGATTTGATCACAAAGACATTGTCAATATTTCAGAAGTTGGTATATAAGATTGGATGACATCATCACAAGAAATTAAGTGATGTTTTGATCAGGGGGAGTATAATACGTGTTACACTCTTTTTTCCTTGATCGAGGTTTTGTCCCACTAGGTTTTTCTGGTAAGGTTTTTAATGAGGCAACAAATAATGTGTATCAAAAGATATGTGTACTCTTTTTCCTTCACTAGAATTTTTCCCAAAGGGTTTTTCCTAGTAAGGTTTTAACAAGATACATTATCTATGGACATCCAAGGGGAGTGCTATAAATCCATTGAATAGTGGATTGTCCATTTGATTTCTTAAAGAATTAATTGGATTAATGTATGTATAATGCCAAGGTGATATGAACCTTGGTGGATAACTATGTATCTACTAGTTTGTCTTTTAATAAGGTGATATTTGGGAGTGATATCTCAACACTATAAATAGAGATATCATTCGCCATTTGTTTGGATGACACACTTGAATAAGAAAAAAAGTTCTCTATTCCATCAACATTTCTTGCCTACTTCTTTTTATAGTTATATTATTGAGCTTGATTTTATAACAATAATAATTTAAAAGAAAATGTAATTAAAAAGTTGATTTTGTCTCAAGAAGTCAATAAGGTCTTATATACACGTTGCAATAGATTGGTTTTGGCAACGAGTATCTCTGTTGCTACAAAGACAAAGCACCAGCTGATCATAACTGTGATAGTCGATCGCCAACAAGTGGTACTGCATATATAGGTATATGGTTACGTAAATTAACACAAAACGAGTGCGTATAGATGTACCTGCTTCTTGATTCCAATCCATGATGTACTGTTGTTGATGATTGTTATTAAAGCCAATACCATAGACGATTATGCTTGCATTTTTCCCAGTTATTGCACAAAAATAGGCAAGAGGGATATACCAATAAGTTTTGCAAAGAATGCAAACACCTAAAAAACTAAGAAAATGCAACAGTAACGATGAGTACAATTCCTAGGCCATGCCATAATTTTAAAATGTCCAAATCCATCTACCTGTGAAGACAATAAATAGTAAACAGATGTACTACTTCCTGATAGTTATTGCTCCTATCTGCTAAGTTGCTTGGACTCTTCATTTTTGGTGCCACACCCTTGTCGACACGACATGCAATGGCGGAGCCAGGATTTTCAATAAGGGGGTTCAAAATCTGAAAAAATAGACACACGAAGTAGCCGAAGGGAGTTCGATATCTACTATATATACCTAAAAAAATATTTTAACCATGTATAAATAATATAATTTTCTGCCGAAGGGGGTTTGGATGAAGCCCCTCATTGTAAGGTGGCTCCGCCACTGACGACATGGGTGTGGGTGTGGGATCCATGTCCAATTTGGTCAACCAATTTTGGATACTTTGGCCAAAATTGATGGGAAAAGTCTGGACAGTTTTAATGATTTCTATAATCATTACAAAAGCTAAAATGAAATTGAAGAAAATTGAATACCTTATATATACAAATTTCTATGTCACTCCTTTTCCTTTAATCTTCTTGCAGGATTCTCCTCAAGTTTTCCATAAAATATCTCATTACTTAGGTTTTATACCTCTATATTTAGATATTTTAATTATTTTTAGGCGAATCCCTGCACCTGTATCCGTATATGGATGGATCCCCGAATCTTAAAAATTAGATTATGAAGGATCCGACCTCTAGAACCGCACCCGTATCGGACACCCCACCCGAGTATGAGCAACTTACCTCCTATGCATACCAAATTACATGAAGTGAAACAAGTATAATCATTTGTCATGATATGATTCAAATAGTAGCAAAGCAGTAAACTCAGAAGCAACACATAACAGCATTCTAATAAAACAGTGAACAGAAAAGGGCCCTCCGAAATGCAAAATCACTAGCATTATGTTATTGCTAGTTGTAAACACAAAGTTAACAGTGCACCAGCAGTTATAGTCATCGTTGCATCTGTAAATAGACCTACAGTTACAAGTGCTGCTGTGTCTCTATATTTGTGTTGTGTCTCTCTTTTTTTGTGATTACATTAATGTGTATTTTGATATAAATAGATGAAGAGTTTTGTTAGTGTAATACAATATGAACGAATTGTCACTTTTTTCTTAGTTTTGATGATTATTAAGGTTTTCTGGGTTGCTACATGTGTGATGTTGTCTGATGGATTGTGAACTCAGCATCTGCTATTTTGTTGTGAGTGTTGGATATATATGAAGATTTTTCACATTAGTATTAGAATAGATACAAAAATCATATAATTTGTCAACACTTCTCTATAAAATGGCATAAAAAAGCTTAAATAATCGTAATTTGGAAGTAAATTAGTAGTCTATGAATATTTTTTGGAATTGTGCTTATTGAAATGAATTGACCCGAAAAACTGGTTACTATCTTAATTGCTACCTTATTTTCACTATCCCTAATTTTGTTGGTGATTTGCTTGTGTTGTATGGGATTTTAATGGATAATGAGGATAAAAGTTGGATGAATTGCCTAAGATGGACGGATGAGTATATTCGTGGAGTGAACAATTTTCTTGATAAGGCATTTGAACGAGCTTCTCAAGTAAATGAGATATTATGCCCTTGCAGAAACTGCATAAATCGCTATTGGCATTACAGAAATGTGGTGGAGGATCATTTGGTTGCTGGTTACACCAAATGGGATTTTCACGGAGAAGGGTTTTCCTTGAGAAATACACCTCATCTAATCAATGATGATGAAGGTTCTAATTTCCATGATGATATTGATCTACTTCATGATACTTTTAGAAATGTAGAGGCGGAGTCAGGGAATGAAGGAGTGGGAGAGGGATTACCTGAAGATGCAAAGAATTTTTATAAATTATTGGAGGAAGGAAAACAATTGCTATATCCGGGCTGTGAAAATTTTACTAAATTGAGTTTCACCTTTTGTCGTATTTGTTTAAATCCTTGCATGGGTTGAGCAATGTAGCATTTTCAAACTTGTTATTGTTGATAAAAGAGGTTTCCCTTTGCTCATATACCAGAGTCTTTCATTAAGGCTAGAAAGGTGATTTAAAATTTGAGTCTTTTGTTCCACAATTTCTCTACATAACTATAAAAAATTTTGTTCATATTATTGTAGGCTATTCCACTAACAAAAGAAAAAAGAGGTGGTACACAAATGCAAAGTGTACACGAACAGAGTGAGCACAAACTGATCGTGCTAAATGAGCTGTACCAGCCCATTGGTCCTACTGAAGCAGTGATAAAGGAGTTGGGCAGCTTCCTTGGCACATTGGCAAGGAATGGGACATTTTGTCCTCTTAACGTACTTCATTGGAAAAAGTTGAAGACACACGATGATATGTGGAATCAAGGTTTGAAGTACTTAATATTTTGATTTTTAATTGAAAATATTTCACTTTTTTTGTGTTAACCCAATTGCATGAAATTGTAGGAGAAATATGACATTCCTGAAGTTGGGAAAGATTGGGCTTTTGATGCAATTAAATTTGCTTGAAGAGGGTATAAGAGTAGGCTGAAGAAAAACTACTTTTATGCCTACGCTAATGACGAAATTCGAATGGAAAAAAGGCCTAAAGATGTTTCAGAATCTGTATTTAAGGATATCCTTCAATATTGGAACTCCGAATAAGCTATGGTAAGATACAAAATCATGTACCTCTTGTGAATATTTTTCTGCATTTGCGTTTTAGTCGCTGTACAACTCCTTTTTTGTTAGACAGCCATGAGAGGCAATGTGAATACGATTATGCCTTTGATATACTGTTTCTTTGAGTAAAAGTTGATAGATTTTCTTCTGTCTTTCTGGTCGAAAATAGTTGCACGTTTGACAGACAATTCCACTCAGTCATTGGGATATATCTTGGCTATTTATTTTCTGTGAAAATATAACTGGTGCACCAAATCTAGCATTTTGTACACATCCTAGACTAGTTCTCTTGTACTCCAATACTATTATTGCAGTGTTGTTATTTATTGTAACTAACAAGGAACTAACGAAATCAACTAGCATGAAACTGACTAGTTTTTGACCCTAAAGCTCTTTCCAAAACCCGTATCAACTATCTATTTTTCTAGATGGTCGAGTTACAGTTTATTCAGTGTTAAACAGTTGGTCATCTTGATTTGCAGCTGCTAGTTCTGTTTCCAGAATAATTGCTGCATTGTAAGGTGCAAGCACTCTTATAGGGAAGCAGGACAAATATTTTCAAGACCTAATGCTTCCTTCTTCTGTTTCTTGCTATCTTTTCAAATAAAGTTTTTCCTTTTATTCATCAAATTGTCTGAAATTTTAACATGATGATTAAGGCTGCACTATCTAGATTTATATACTTGCTGATCAGTTTCATTTATTTGCAGAATATGTCAAAAACTAATAAAGAAAATCGGAAAAAGTTGAGGTATCCGCACACTGTTGGCAAAACAAGTTTTGCTATAATCCGTGAGGTTTGATGTTTTCACATAATTTAACTCTTAACTTATTGACTTTACTTAGGAAGATTTTAATGCTAACTTTCATATGACTAGAATAAAAAGAAGGAAAGTGTTGATGCTTTATCAAGTAAGGAGTTTTTTGTGGCTACTAGAAGGAGGAAACCTGGCCGAGTATACAAAGACTCATATGAGGATACGACCAACAAAATAGTACAAAGTTTTCTTATTTCAAATTTTATCGAGATAATTTCTTTGTTCTTAAATATAGGATCAATTTAATTTACTTGAACTCTATTCTCTTGAATCTGATTTGTAGGCTGAAATGGAGACAATAGATACTCAAGATGGTAGTCAATCAATTGATGCATATGCAGTAGTTATGGCACCTGATCATCCAGGTCGAGTAAGATTGTACGTGGGGTTACCAAGACTCTTTTAAAAAAGAAAGTGGCAGATTCTGGACACTCGTCTAATGTTGTTGATGATGAAAGGATCCAGAGAAAAATTGAGGAACTGGAAGAGAGGATTCAACAAAGAATGCAGGAAAAGTTCAATGCGCAGAAAGACAACATGGAAAGAGATGTTACAATGAACATCATTGCACAACTTCAGCGTCTAAATCCAGGACTAGCACTTGATCCTAGCATGCTAAGATTCAGTGTTCATTCACCGGGAGAAGAGGCTGCTATTCAACTAATCAATCATTCATCTGCTGGTAGTAGCCATCAAGGTCGGTACTACTTCTTTTTCTTCTTCTTGTCCTACTTTCTTCTGCTTCTTCTTCTTTAGTATTATGTGTACATGTATCAATTTTAGTATCACTAGAGATTTATGTGGTATATATTGTAGTGATATGCTTGGGATTGTACTTATCTGATCTCCCACTTTCTAAATATTAGTGGGCAATTGTTGCAACATCTCCGCTTCCCATTCTTTTTAATTGTTTCCCGCGAGTATTTCCCTAACCTGTTATTCACACTCAGGTCCCAGCTATATTCGCGGAGTTAGAGATTCTCTTATTGATTGATTTGCATGTCTAGAGTTAGTGGCAAACCAGCCCAGTACCTATCAATATGTCCACGAGCCTATTTATTATCGTCCCTCTTTCAAATGGTAGCAGTGGCTTTTGAGTGGTTAGAAACACAATTTTTCTGTTTAAGGGGCTGCATATATATAGTTACATAAGGCTTCTATACCACAAAACATGAAACTGATCCCCTCAACTAGTTGGAGAAAATCCTTGGAAGGATATTGTTAATCGGTAATATATAGTATTTATTTGGGATCATTCTATGCTTGAAATGCATCAACTATTGAATGATTTTAATAATGTCCTAGGTAGCAATGACTATTAAATCTACTAACTATACAAGTATTTATGAATGTTAATGAAATGAGCTGTAATTTACTATACTAGTCTTGATTCCTCATGGTTGTATGAGCTGTAATAGTGGTTGAAAAACTTCTCGTCCAGGGTTCGCTTAAGCCACACCTCCATGGCTCTTTGTTTGAAAGAACCGTTCAGTGGCTAGTAGGATGTAAATTTAATTCCACATTACCTGTAACTTATTGTAAATGTCTCATGTACTATATATGAATGAAATGTGTTCTAATTTGTTTGCTTCTCAAAAACAGCCTGCACTGTACCTTAGTATGGGGCTTTGCTGTCTAGCTCTAGCAATTTCAAGGCACCATCTAGTTAAAGGTATTTATTTGGAAAATGTTGATGGTACTAAAGCCAGTGAAGTTACATTTTAGTGATGGATTAGTTATGTATGCTGATCATGCCATTGTTACAGTCTCATTAGGTGTTTAAAAGGAATTCGGGACGACAATGAAGACTCTGCTGTTTTTAGTCCTCTACTTTCAAAACTGAAGCAATTTCAAGACTTGGATTTGGTATTGTTGACAAGTTATTCTTGAAACTGAGTAGTCCAAGTTTTAATTAAGTTTGCTCTGAACTTGAAAATCTGTTTGGCCCTCAGTTTTATTTCTGTTTGGTACTCCGTTTCTAATGCATAATTTGGGCTGAACTTGAAAATCTGAATAGTCAGGAGATGGATCAAGATTTGATCAAATGATAATTGTTAAAATTTGAGCTTGTTCTTATTTGAGATTTGGCTTTATTTAAGATTTGATCTTGTTGAAGCTGTTTAGTTTGATAAAATTGGATCATTAATGTCTCTAGTTCTAATTCATTGGAGTGTTATAGATTACTAGAATGTGCTAGTTTCATTGTGACCTATACGAAGGATCTATCCCATTCAAAATTTCCTAATCAGTGGCTTTTGAGTGGTTATCAACACAAAAGACATTGTGTATCTTCTTTTTGTAGGTGTCGAAAAGGAAAGTGAAGACGACCTTACCTAGTTACGAAGATTTCTTGATTGTTGATTGATATATTCTAATATTCATTTTGCTATATGGAACGTTGTGAAACTTATCATATAATTCATGAAATCATGTAAACGCTAGCATATGATCATTTGGTTTGATCATTTTGCATTTAAGGATGCATACAATAAATAAATAAATAAATAAATAAATAAAGGCATATATTTATTTGTTGCATCATATTAAAGAATAGTTGTTGCAATAGACGTATCTATGGGCTATGGCAGTGGTTATATTGATCCATTGCAAGAACCGTTGCTATAGATCTATGATCACACGAGTTGATGTAACGCATGCTAAAGTGTTGCTCTAGATCTATATGGCTACAATTTTACTTGTGTTATCGTAGGCCCAATTTCCAATAGTGAGAAAAAGAAAAGAAATATATTCTTCAACAAAAACTAAAAATAAAAAAAATTATTTTCAAAACCACAACCCCATCTACCCAATCCCTTTTCTCCCTTCTGAACAAACTCCACATAATTTTTACCAAAATTGCATAGCTTTGGTTGAAACTTTTTTTTGGTGACCTCCTGAAAAGGAGATGGAAGGGGAGGGGGTTCGCCTAAGAAGAAGATGAACAGGGGGTGGGGTGATATATTTTTTTCATTTTCGGGATGAATTTTTTTTTAAGAGCTGAAAATTCATTATTGATTTTAATTTTATAAAAATAAATTAAAAAAAGGGAAAATTACGTGGTTAAGTAAACTTTTACTACTTAATTACTCATTATAGCTATAGTTTGTTATAATTACCACTCGCAATCAACATTAACCATTAATTACATGGGCTGACTTCGGGTTTGTATAATTAGTCATGTTTGTATAAATCGCTACATTTGTATAATTCGCAACTAACAATTCTTTGTTTGATTTGTATCTGTATACAATGGTTTGTATTTGTATATGACAATGATTTCCTTTGGTTTTTCACTTAGGTCATCATATACATTCAATCTTTTTGTGTATAACTTTTTAAAGTTTGTATAAACGTGTAGTTTTTGAATTTTGTATAATTGTTTAAAGTTCATATGTTTATGTTTGTATCAATTCGTTATTTTGAGTTTTATCATATTTGTATAATTTCAGAGTTTTTATTACTCAATTATGCAAAAACATGAGAATTATACAAACATACCTGTGAATTATACAAAAGAGATGCGAATTATACAAATCATTGCCCTCACTCGCTCGCCTCTCTCCTTCCTCTCCCAATCTCTCTCGCCAAAAAATACAAATACATATGTATAATATACAATTATCTAACCAATATACATATACAATTCACCTCTCTTCCACTCTCTGCCCTCTCTCGCTCGCCTCTCTCCTCCCTCTCCCAGTCTCGCTCGCCACTCTCCTCCCTATAACATGTATCTATGAATCGTAATTAGCAAACTATAGTTATGAAACGAAATTAGACTAATTTTTAGTGGCTATATGTAAAAGCTCCTCTTTAAAAACACCACATTTCTCAAAGAATGGTGAAGGTTTTTATAATTTTTTGATGAAAAATAGCAATGGTGAAACATATGTTAATGGTAAAATATTAAGTGGAGAAGAAAGAGAAAAATAATAAAAAGAAGAAGAAAATAAAAGTATTTTTTTATATTAAAAAAAGAGAGAGAACATTTTTAGGCTTTTCACGTGCTTGTTTTGTATGAAAAACACGTAACTTGCCAAGTGTGTGAAAAATGTCAAAATGGAACAGTCACTCCTAGTACAGTGATTGAATGATACAAGTTTTAGTTTACCCGAAAAATTTTATGGTGTTTGAGGGACAAGTATGAGGTGGTCTACAAAAGTTGTATGAGTCTCATGTCATAATTTGACAAGTGGATAATTGGGTCTCATTTTCAGAAAAATGGGTCAAAGTTCCTTCTCTCTCACTTTTTAACTTTTTCCCATTATTTTAACTTTTCCACTTTTTGTTTTGTTTTAACCATTATTTCAAATTTTTGTTATTTTCCTTATCTTTAAATAATTTTAAAAGTATAAAAATTTAGCCTAATTCATCATACTCCTAACATTTGGTATTATTTTCTATCCTATATTAGTTATATAAATTACTAAAAATAATTATTAAATTATTATCGATTAACAAAATTAAACTATCATTTTTTTTATTTTCATTACCCTAGCAATTATTTTTTAAAGTATAAACAAAATTTGTAAAGTTATAAAAAAAAAATATCTTAAAGAGTAAATTAGTAAATTATCATTTTTATTAATAATTTCTTAAAGAACGTGTAAAAAAAAGTAAAATAACTAATACGAAAGGAGTATAAAATCAACTTTTTTCTCTTCTCAATAGTTTCATAATTTTCTAATTTCGTAAACACTTAAATGTATCTAATATTCTCCAACAAGAAAATATAACAGAAAGACCATCCGTAATCTTCACAAATAATTACACAAGTTTTGTTTCTATTTTCATGTAATCCAAAATCGAAAATCATCCATAAACTCCTACATACATACATACTCTCTCAATTTATATGTATATGTTTATTCTTGAAATTCAAGCTATGTGAAATTTAATTGATATTTTTAAAATATTTTTTTTTATTATATTAACATGATAAGAATTGCAACTTATAGTGTTTGTTCAAAAATATAACCTTCTCACTAAATTGCAATTCAACCTAAAATATTATTAGTTGCAATTCTTGTCATGTTAATATAATAAAAATATTTTATAGCTTGAATTTCGAGAACAAAAAATAATAAATTAATAGAAAGTGAGTAAAATGAAAAAAATAATTAATTAAACTAAAGTTAAAATTACGTTAAGGGTTAAAAAGAAGCTGAGAAGACAATGTGTGATAAGAAAGAAAAAGTAAGAGAAAAGATTAAAATTTAAGGAGAGAAAAAGTAAGAAATTCAGATAGGTAATAGTAGCCAGTGGGTCCCAAATTATACAAATGGCAGCCAAAGAGGCCCTCATACAACTGACAATAAGTGTGCCTGGTACAAAATAAAAATGTTCATGTGTGTAAGTGAAAAATGATGTCGACTTTATGCGTCTGTCGATTGATTCATCCAAAATAAAATGATAAGCTTATTCTTTTCACATCTAATAATAGTGTCATTGTTGGGGTTGAAATAGACAAAGTGTCATGTACAAGCTAATAATTGCAAATCATAGTGAAGATAAATCAGATAACAAAGAAAATTATACTATAACAATCATAAGGGTTATATATATATATTGTTGACACCCAATTTTGACCCTATGTAGTATGAATTAATTTTTGAGCTTCTTTAATTTCAAATGAGTTGGAATAATTAATTTTATAAAAATTCAATTATTGTTCAAGTTATTTTTTAAGTAATTTTAGTAATTTTATAATTTTGAAATAACAAATATGTTTTACATAACTAGTATATTTTAAGAATATCCAAAGAATTGTCTCAAAAAGATTTTGTTTTCACTTAAATATTTTATTAAATTAGTTTATTTTAAGTCATGATTATAATTTTGAATAAATTAGTTTGAAATTAAGTTAACAATTTTATTTCGTTGAGATTAGAAAGCTCATTGGTTAATTATATTGATTCGTCTTATGTATTTATTACTCGAGTTTACTAAGTAAATTCAATTTAATTTGGTTATGTTCACAATTCAATAGACCAATTGCAATTCACTTAGTCCATTTCAGTCCCTTCAAACATTACTTTAGCAGCCCATTGTTGCCTCAATTCCCAGCTATCCCAATTCTTTCTTTTTGCCAGAAAACCCAGCCCACCAACCATAGGGCGAAGCGGCGACCTCATTCATTCATTCTAACAACTCATTGCCCTATTTTCTCTAGATCTAGTCTATATAATGATAATGACCGAGACCCGTACATAAGATCGTTCTAGCTTATCTCCTTCTAAGGAAGTCTGAGCTCCTTCCCATGCTAAGAGCCTTTCTAAACTCTTGAACTTAAGAGAGGCTTCTTTTCAAGCTGATGAGTAGAAATTGAGTATAAAGAAAATGACAAAAGAAATCTCACACGGAGATCAGTGTACCCATAGATCTATATGAAAAATAGATATATGAAAATTCAAGAAATTCGTTTTCAAAAACCCGGGATTTCAGAGGCGAACGACGACATAAAGGTTCCCCAAGTCATCCATGGCGGCCGGGCAAGCTCTCCGTCGAGCTGCCGATTTCCCTCCTATCCTAATGACAAAACCAGATTCAGAGGTTGTTTCTCTTAAGACGAAAACGTACGATTGCAGTCACGAAGGGTTTCCACCCTACGTCATAATTTTAATGCTTTTTTGTTAAGTAACATGAGCACCTGGGGAGACCGGAGAGCTGTTGGCGGGGCAGAAGCACTCTTAACTGGGGGGAATGCTTTCTATTCGGCCTTCGATTCGATGATGCCTGTCTCGTTGTGGTAGAATAGTACTCCACCATCCGATACCAAACGCGTACGGAAACAAAAGAACGACCCATGTCCATCGTTCTTCTTCTCCATAGCGAAACCAAACCCAGAAACAAAGCAAATCGCGAACCAAATCCAATTCAAAACCCAACAAACTAGCCCATCGTTCGCCATAGACACGCTCCTCTCCCCTTTTTCTTCCAAAGCGCAAAAATCAATACCAAGAACCTTAATTTCGTCATCCAACTACACCGCCAATCACCATTAACAGTCTCTCCCTCCATATTCAAAGATTGCAAACCTCGAGCTTGATTTGTTGACTTTGGATTAGATAAAAATCTCACCCAAATATGATACGAATCGGAGCTATCACATCGAGTCCAGAATTTTAGGGGTATGCTTTCCTCTTGCTTGTTTTTCCATCCATGCTCTCCAATCAATCTCTCATCTCCCGTTCAAATGGCTATTTGAATTCAAACCTTTTTTTTTTTTTTTGCTATAAATACATGGTATTGGTGCCATTTTAGAAACGGACAGAGGATTGAAATTTGAAGGTTGGAGAATAGTATTCTCTGAAATCGAACCCACGAAAGTTGGAGCCTCAGATTTTCAATTTTCTTTCGAGTTGTTTTGTTCATCTGTTGGTGGGGGTCAGTAGTAGTAGGAAGCTCTTCAAAGTTCGTTGTCTCAGGTTGCTGCTCCAGGAAAGGTAATATTCTCGTTTCTGCTTATCGCTCTTTCCTTTCAGATGAAGTGTGTTCTGTTTTTGTCACTGTTCGAATAGTATAATTCTTCCAGATTTCAAGATTTGATTAGTGACTTGTTACACCTCTTCATACTGTTTGTTGTATTCACTGCTTAAGTTTGGTGTATGGATTATTCGGAGATCATGCTCAATAAAGGTGTATCACTCATATCAGTACATATGTTTATCTGTTGGTTGTAGCTTTGAATTTCTAGTGTATATGTTGTTTTCGTCTTCATTTGGAATGAAGCTAAGACAAATTTTCTTATCCGTGTCTAAGTTGGTGTTTAACTGCATCATTCCTCCCTTCTCCATATGGCTTGAGATTCGTTTTCTCACTGCATAGAATGATATTTTGCTTGGAATTTCTGCCTTCTCCAGCTTAATAATTGTTGTTTAAATGGTTTGTTGTTTGCTGTTTGTAAGTCAAGTCAGTACAAATTTGTGTGTTCCTGTTTTAATCGGCTGCATCTTAGATATGTTGGAGTCGAATTTATTTTTTTTAGTTTACTTGAGGCTTGATTTTATTTGCATATCCTTTCATGTGTGTAGCATGTTGATACATGATCTCATATGAGCTTCCATCAACTCGAATTCGTCATGTTTATGGCTTCTCTGTTCTTTCTTTTTCTTTTAAGTAAAAAAAAATCAGCTTATTGTAGCTCTCTTAATTTGTAAGATCTTCATGATAATTGGCATTGATTATTGATTAGATGTATAACATATTGTTTCATTAGCAGACTCTCTTTATATTTCTAATTATTGTTTGAATGCTAAGTATTTGTTTTATAATAAGATGGTTCATTCCTATGATGTCTATGCATATTTCTTTACAGATTTTGTTGTCGTATATGTATGTGTTGGAGAATGCCCATAAGTCTAGGACTCTAATAATTAAGTGTTAAGGTTTTCTCTGTTTGTTAGCTTTGTTCCCTGTTTCTCTTAGTGCAGCTTGCTTGTCATTATTAAGTTTGAGGTGTTTGCTTTGTTGATATATATAGTTAGTTCATTTTGTCTTCTTAAATTCATCTGGAACACTGGTTTTGATGACCCTTTGAGTTTCGAGATACTTAAGCTATTCTCACCTCAATTAAAATCATGTCTCACTTTTTTTTTCTTCATCTCAAATGCTAATTTTTGTCTTTTCGTTTGTTGTGTGAACTCCATCTGAGTCTACTTTGGACTCCTCTCCTTGCATTTGTGAGTATCGAGCCAGCCATAGGTGTTCGAGGGTGTAAGGGAAGCAGATTACAGGTCTCGAAAAGCAGAAAAATGGGTTATATACATTCGATATACATAGATATACAAATGATGTATAAAAAAATGGGAATTGGGTAAAAAAAGCCCAAAAATTGCAGCAAAATTGGCCCAAATTCATTTCTCTTTTACCTTTAAATTATTTAATTGTCTTTATTTATTGTTTGTTTTTCTTATCATTAACTCTAACTTTAGAATTGTGAATTAACTTAATTAGATTCCCCAAAGGATGAATTATTTTCTTTGTGTTGGTTTACTTTAATAAATTTTATTTTATCAACTCTCGCACCCTTATTTACTTATTCAAATGTTTTCTATTCAAACTATCACTTACTTTTAACTAGTTTAAAATGATTTCTTGGTTTATCAACTAAATTGGTGTAAATTATTTTTAAAATGATTCAAACAAATGCTAATTAATCTAGTTTTGTTAAAATTTTAATCACTTGCAATTTAATTCAAATATTCCATTTTAGGTCTTTTTTTTAAAATAAAAATAAAAATGAAAAAATGATTATTTATTTAACTATTTTCTCAAAGTTCGAATATTGTAAATTACATTTTGTATTAAATCATTTTTTTCAAAGAATTAGTCAAAAAAAATATTTTAGTCAAGTCGTAGAATAATCGCATGTTAGCGGCTACTTTAAGTGTTAATACCTTCTTAGAATAAAAATAAGAACTTTTTACCCATTTTCTCTAAAATTTTAAAGGTCTATTTGTTAAGACCTTTTTAAATTAAGTTTTCTTAATTTATTTTAAAAAATTAAGTGGCGACTCTTTTTTAAGTATTTTTCTCAAATTGTTTTATAATTAGAACATTTCAAAAAGTGATTTTTCTAATGATAGTAAAATTACGGCATATATATATATATATATATATATGATAATATTATTTAGTCAAGTTACCCACATATAAAAAATTAAATTTAAAAAAACATAAAACTTATTGGGAGAATAATCTCCCTCTAAACAAAATTCTTAACAATTACATTGTGGATGTTATTCAATTCATAAAACTCCAGTTTTTTCCTCCGAGAAAGGAATAATCTAATATTGAAGAAATTTATATTTTTCTTTCACAAAAAGTAAAAACAATTATGGTAATGTTTTGATTTTCTTTCAAGAGAAAAGTAAAATTTAAACATGGCAAGAAAATCAAAACAAAATCCTAATAATTCTCCACTTTTGACTAGATTTTTTTGACAAAAAATTGATCTGACTTCTTCACATGTATAATAATCTTCTTTCTTGCATAACCAGTGATTGTCATGGATTAAAATAAGATTTAAAATGTATGGGTTAAAAGTAGTTTGAAAAAAATTACTTTTATTATTTTTAAAGATGCAACAACAAAAATTTTAAAATATGGTTAAAACTTCTTCTTCACATATAGTTGGACAAAAATCTTCATTATCGTCAAATTGATTGCAAATTGACTTGAAATCACTTGAACTTGTCTTCAACCTTCTTCAAATATTGGATCATTGGATTATTGACTTTGATACCACTTGTTGAATTGAATATTAGGGCGTCATGCAAAAATTTACAATTACAAATCATTGTAGTAATAAATTATTTGATAGAAAAAAAATTATATCAAAATCATAATAATATTATATGATTTGATCAATTGGTCTATAAGTGAAAAACAAATATGAAGAAATCATAAAAACTATCGAGAGAAAATCTCTCACCAAACAAATTTTTTTATAGACTACATTATAAATGTTATTGTGTTATGATATGAGAAGAACAATCTTCAATCTATAAAACTTCAAACTTTTTTCTCTAAGGAGAAACTAATCAAATATGAAAGAGATTTATATTTTCCGTTCAGAAAAAGTAAAAACAATTATAATAATACTTTGACTTTCCTTTTAGAGAAACATAAAACTCAAATGTGGTAAGAAAATCATAACAATTATTTGGGCCTACATATCATGAATATGTAAAAAAAAAAAATTCCTTCCCAATAACCATGACACCCTTCCAATTGATTTTAATTAGGTTTGGATTTGTAATTAAGAGAAGTAGATTTTTCTGGTACTTTGATTGGTGACAATTGAACTTTATCAATTACTTCTTCAATAGCTCAATAGTCAATGTAAAGAATAAGAACATATGATTGCAGAACTTGATGTACTATATAAATTCTAATAGATTTATCTTGTTTAATATTTTATTTAATAATTCTAATGAGTTAAATATAAGTAGACCTTAGTAATTTCTATTGAAAATTATTTTCAGTTAATGTAATAAACTTTAGCATAATAAGTTGTTTAGATTTAGAATAAATTTGAAATTTATATTTTTGGTAGGTCGTTTTAGTTGTTGAAAGTTGAGATATTTTTACATTTTTAATTATGTAGATTTTGTGTTTAAGTTACCTATTTAAGCTCTTATATACTGAATATAATGACTGATAGACATTTTTAACCTTTTTATTGTTGTCTCATCATTTGAGAAACAAAAAATGGTATCAAAGCCTCATTGATCTTCTCTCTTACTTTCAAAAAAAGTAAAAAAATAATTATGACAATACTTTGACTTTTCTTTTAGAGAAATGTAAAACTCAAATGTGATAAGAAAATCATACTCCCTCCGTCTCATTTTTTGTGAAGTAGTTTGACTCGGCACAGAGTTTAAGAAAGAAGGTAGACTTTTAATATTTGTGGTCCAAAATGAATGATAGAAATTTGTGTGGTTGTAAGTCATTTCATTAAGGGTAAAATAGACATTTTATAATTAAACTGTTACTTAATATAGAAATATGTCATTCTTTTTTGAACTGACTAAAAAGGAAAGTAAGTCATATAAATTGGGACAAAGGGAGTAACAGTTATTTGGGACTACCATATCATGAAAATGTGAAGAGAATCTTTTCCTTCCCACTAACCATGACCCCCTGCACCTCCAATTGATTTTTATTTAGTTTAAATTTGTAGTTAAGAGACTTAGATTTTTCTCATAGTTTGATTGGTGATAATTGAACTTTATTAATTACTTTTTCAATAAATCAATAGTCAATGTAAAGAGCACATGATTGTAAAACTTGACGTACTATATAAATTCAAACAAATTTATCTTGTTTAATATTTACTTAATAAATCTGCCGAATTAAATATAAGTAGACATTTGTAATTTTTATTGAAAATTGTTTTTAGTTAATGCAAAAAACTTTAACATAATAAGTTGTTTAAGTTTAGAATGAATTTGAAATTAATATTTTTGATAAGTTGTTTTAGTTTTTGAGATATTTTTAGAATTTTTAAATTTTAAATTATGTAGATTTTGTGTTTAAGTTGACTATTTAAGATCTCATATGCTTAATAAAATGATTGGTGTTATAAAATGAGTATCAATGCTAAGATAACAAGAAAGATGGATAAAAAATAGTATGTGTAGTATTTTTCTTTTCACTTAATCTTGCTTCTCTCTTTGTTACAAGAAAATATATATAGTTGTATATACTTGGGTACCAAGTGTAACACATGTATATTTTTTTGAATATATCAAGGGGGTTCAAAAAGAAATTAAGCACGATAATAATATCCATAAATAAACGGGTCGGATCATATATGAATAGATTGAATAACAAACGGATCGACAAAAAAAAATCCTTAGTTCAAATAATTTCTTACAATTACAATTATCTTAAGAAACAAATTTAAAGTACATATCTATAAAATGATAATAAAGTAGCACAACTCATTCAAAAATTTCTACAAGTCCTTCAATTCCTTTAGAATTCTCTTCGGCTCCTAAAAGTGCAAATGAAGAGCAAGCACAAATTTAACATTAGAAAGACTAACAATAAACACAAATCAAAGCAAAAACACTCTTTCTTCACAAAAATTCTTTTTGGCATAAAATGGCTTTATTACATCACAAAACTACACAACCTTGAAGGGAGGTTAAGAAACCAAACATGTGGATAAACCTATCAAAAAATAGTTTTACATTTGAAAGTGCAACTACATACATTATTACAATTGTATTCTACGATGTTTCATATCTTGAAATGTCTTAATAATAACATCATTAAAAATATTATCAAATACATTTTTTTCTAAATAAGGTACCAAACAACCACTAAATAAAATCATCACTCATTTGACTCCGCAAATCATTCTTGATAAATTTTATTGCCGAAAAGCTCTTTCAACGGAGGCAGTGGCAACTGGTAAAAGTAGAGCAGGTTTCACTAAGCGAAATACCAGAGGATAATTTGAATGTTTTTTTGTCTGAACTAATCTTTTGGAAAGATCACAAAGCCCATTTAGATCCGAGAACCTTTCATCAACATCACGAACATCAATAATGTAATTTCCAAGTTGATTCTCAAGAATACTCATATTGGATTGATCAAAGTCATCTAGATATAATTCAGTTATTCTCATTACTTTTTTTTATGTTAAAACTTGAAAATGAGTTAATTGGATTCAAACAAGCAATTCCATGAAGCAAGTCGGTAGTCACCTCATCAAAACAATCATTAAGTTCTTGAAGTTGTCAATCAATGATATTGCGAAACACTTCAACACAATAATGATGTAAGATTGTATAGTTAGCAAGTTTCCGCCGTGATCTTAAAGAGCTAACATATGGCTCCTCAAAGTTAGGTATCAAAACATCATGTTTGATACAAAATGAAGATACCTTGGCAATAAGAGAATCACATTCATCATCTCTTAAGACTTGCAACCTTTTCTTTGCTACTTCAACAAGTAGCATGATATTTGCAATATCTTGCTCTTTTTTTTGTAGCATTTATTAAGCTCATTTGTGATTGCTAAGATATTTCTCATCAAATGCAACATAAACACAATCTCAAATGTTTGACAAGTTTCAAGATGTCCCATTGCCTTGGCTCTTTCATCCATACTCCTTGTATCAAAAGCAAGTGATTCAAGAACCTTAAGAATAGAGCCAAACATAATAATAAAATTGTTAAAGGATTTATAATGCGATCCCCAACGAGTATCACAAGCTCTTGAAAGACCAAATTATTGATTCAAGCCCCTATCGGTTGTAAATTCACCCATATCTAATGTCACTTGAATTGTTGATTTTTTAGAATCTCATAAATTATACATACGCTTAAAAGAAGATCCCAATACATTAAAAATATTTGAGATCAATACAAATTTTTCCCCTTCAACACACTTTTTAGAGACCCCAACAAGAGTTAGTTGAGGTTGATGAGCAAAACAATGGATGGAATAAGCTGATTTACATTCTCGTCTAATCAACATATTAAGGCCATTGATCTCACCTTGCATATTACTTGCCTCATCGTAACATTGTCCACGCACACTTGATGGACTCAAAGAATGTTGAGCAAGTAAATTAAAAAATGCCTCCTTTTGAAGATGAAGCACTAGTATCTTGAACATGAACAATGTCAATAAGTTGCTCCATTACAAATATCATTCTATCAATATATCGAAATACAATGATCATTTTCTCCTTGCGTGACACATTAAAGGATTCATCAACTAGTAAAGCAAAGCAGTCATCATTTAATTCCTCAAGAATAGCTTTAACAGTCCATATCTTATATGCACTCACAATATCTTTTTGAATCATTGGAGAAGTCATTCGATCATTTAAAGGAGTATGTTCCAAAATATAATCACGAATTTTATCACATTTTTTTGCATACCATGAGAGAATTTCAAGAAAGTTACCCCTACTAAGTGATGATTTAGATTCATCATGACTTCAAAATGCAAACCCCGACTTATGAGAAGTCTTAATACATCAACCGACGCACTTAAGCGCATCAAATATCCATGCTTAAGTTGATTAGATTGCCTCTCAAATGCAAATTGAATAGACCGTTGTTGTCGTAGTAAATCTTGACATTTCTTTTTTGACTGATTTTGTATGCTATTCGGTAGACCAATATGTTTGTCAAGACCATCCTTTTTGTTCCAACTCTTAAATCCTATAGTTGAAAATGTTTCCCCTCCTTCTTGATTAGTGTTATGATCTTTAAATAGATAGCAATACAAGCAATAGACTGCATATTTACTAACACTATACTCCAACCAATAATGATATATATCATCAAATCATTCATGATTAAAACGACGTATTGATCCATAAATATTTGTTTGAGGATACTCATGCTCCGCCAGACGAGGTTGACAAGGACCATTCAAAAGGTATGCTCTTCCAATAACAACACGATGATTTGGATGATAGTTCAATATTGATGTTCTTTCATCAGGATCAAACTTTAAAGAACTCAAATCAAATTCTTGAGAAGAATCTAATGATACTTCTGAATGATTGGTATTTTTTTTATTAGATTGACTATGATTATAAGGGGATAAACTTGATTTCGATACTTGTGTGAAATACTTCTTCATTGAATATTGAGACTGAATTGTAAAATAATAATTTAGTTAGAACTTACAAAAATTAAACATGCAATAAGGACCAAAACAAAATTATAGGCATTAGGCAATGAATCAAAGTTTAAATCTCTAATAAAAAAAGTTGAATGTTCAGGAATAAATGTTGAATGTCCATAGACCATAGTCCATACCGCAAAGAATAAATATATAAAATCAACCAATAAACCAAAACAAAAAAAAAAATATAACTTTCATGTTCATGTAATCAGTGAATAGAATTGAAATTTTCATTTGAGAAAAATTTTGTTAAGAGAAGTGAATATCCGAGTTAAATCATCTAAATATACGAGCACATCAACAAATACCAAAATCAAAGCATATAGAATTCTGATTATTTAAAAAAAAAAATTAAAACATACAAGAACTTACAGAGGTTGCCATCAATTGTTGAATCACGAGACTTGAATAGAGGAGAGAATGAAATGATCTACGGAGGTTGGAGGACCACCAGCGGCATCGAGCAGCAACAGCAAGCAGGAGCAGGCAGCATCAAGTAGCAAAACGAGACGTAAGTACTCCGTTGAAAGAGAAGACTAGGAGGCAAAAATAGAATATTGAAATTCCTAGAAAAGAGGTTTTTTTTTTGTGTTGACTTTTCAATTAGAGATTTAAAATATAAAATTTTAATCCTTATGAAACGTCATAATTCGTTCTATTTACTTTAATAAAAACTCTTAAAATTTAAGCTAGCAAAAACGCTTAAAAAATAAAAAAAAATTATTGCTCGCTAGATTTGACGTAATTTCTTGGATTCAATTTACCATTGAGCTACTCCTTTGACATATGCTTAGTGGGTTCAATTTTAAATTATACATGTAAACAAATTGATCTTATATATACAGTGTAAATTTTTTAGAACCCCTTCGGCATACTGTACATCCGCCCTTAGATATTTCATATGATTAACTAATATACAACACTTAACATATTGTGTGTATATGTATCTTACAACATATAATATAATAATGTGGACATCCATTTTACAAAAATTGAGAAACATTTTCAATCTTTTTTTTGTCGTCTCATCATTTGAAAAAAAAATGGTATCAGAGCCTCATTAATCTTATCTCTTTTTTTCTAGAGAAAGTAAAACCAATTATGGTAATACTGACATTCCTTTTAGAAAACGTAAAATTCAAATATAGTAAGAAAATCATAACAAAATTATAACAATAATTTGGACCTACCATATCATGAATATGTCCAATAACCATGATCTCCCCCCCCTCCCCCCACCTCCCATTAATTTTTATTAGGTTTGAGTTTGTAGTTAAGATAGTTAGATATTTCTCGTACTTTGATTAGTAAAAATTGAACTTTATCAATTTCTTTTTCAATAACTCAATAATTAATGTAAAGAACACATTATTGTAGAAATTGATATACTATATGAATTCAAACAAATTTATCTTGTTGAATATTTACTTAATAATTTTTATGAGTTATATATAAGTAGACATTAGTAATTTTTGCTGAAAATTATTTTCAATTAATGAACTAAACTTTAGCATAATAAGTTGTTTAAGATTATAATAAATTTGAAATTTATATTTTTCATATGTTGTTTTAGTTGTTGAGATATTTTAGAATATTTAAATTTTAAATTATGTAGATTTTGTGTTTAAGTTGGCTATTTAAGCTTTTACATGCTTAATAAAATAATTAATGTTATAAAATAAGTATCAATGCTAAGATAACAAGAAAGATGGATGAAAAATAATGTGTATTAATTTCTTTTCACTCACTCCTGCTTCTCTTTGTTACAAGAAGGAGATATACATAGTTGTATATACTTGGGTACCAAGTGTGATACATGGACATCTATTTGCCATGTGTATAATTTGGGCATTAAGTATATTATATGGTTAACTAATATACAACACTTAACATATTGTGTGTATATTTATCTTACAACACATAATATATTAATGTGAACATCTATTTACAACAATTGAGAAATATTTTTAATCTTTTTTTTGTTGGAACATCTTTTAAGAAAAAATTAAATGTGGTATCAGAGCCTCATTGATCTTATATCTTCTTTCCGAAAAAGTAAAAAATAAAAATTATGATAATATGGACTTTCCTTTTAGAGAAATGTAAAACTCAAACGTGGGAAGAAAATCTTAACAAAAAACTAAAAGTTATTTGGGTCTATCATACCAGGTCTACCATATCATAAATATGTGAAGAATTTTTTTTCTTTTCAATAACCTTGACCCTCACCCCTTCCATTGAATTTTATTAGGTTTGAGTTTATAATTAAGAGAGTTAGATTTTTCTCATAGTTTGATTGGTCATAATTGAATTTTATCAATTACTTTTTTAATAACGCAATAGTCAATGTAAAAGAGCACATGATTGTAGAACTTGATATACTATATAGATTCGAACAAATTTATCTTGTTTAATATTTACTTTATAATCCTGCTGAGTGAAATATAAGTAGACATTAGTAATTTCTATAGAAAATTTTCACTTAATATGCTTAATATAATGATTAATGTTATAAAATAAGTATCAATTCTAAGAGAACAAGAAAGATGGGTGAAAAATAGTATGTGTAGTATTTTTTTTCTTTTCACTTACTCTTGCTTCTCTCGTTGTTTTAAGAAGAGAGGGTATATATAGTTGTATATATTTGAGTATCCAGTGTTATACATGAATATCTATTTGACATGCAAATATTTTGAGCATCAAGTATATCATATGGTTAACTAGTATACAACATTTAACATATTGTGTTTATATTTATCTTATAACACATAATATATTAATGTGGACATCCGTTTTATAACAATTGAGAAATATTTTCAACTTTGTTTTGTTGCCTTATCTTTTTTAGAAAAATCAAAAATGGTATCAGAGCTTTATTGATATTATTTCTTCCTTTGACTGTCCTTTTTTTTGTCCTTTTTTTTAGAGTAACGTAAAACTCAATTGTGATAAAAAACATCATAACAAAATTCTAACAGTTATTTGGGCATATCATATCATGAATATGTGAAGAAAATCTTTTTCTTCCCAATAATCATGACCCCCCTCCCATTCATTTTTATTATGTTTTATGTTTTATTTTATAATTAACAGGGACAATTTTTTCTTGTAGTTTGAATGGTGACAATTGAACTTTATCAAAACAAAATTCAATAACTCAATAGTCAATGTAAAGAATAGAGCACATGATTGCAGAACTTGATATACTAAGGGCCCGTTTGGCCATGCAATATGGTATTATGATATGGAATCATGATATGGTATCATGATATGAAATCATGAGATGAAATTGAAGGTTTGTTTGAACATGTGATATGAAATTTTTGTGTTGTATATTTTTTCATAAACATAAAAATTCCATAAGTTGTAAAACTATTAAAATAGCTCCAATTGTTTATTCAATCTTATCAAATAAACAAAAATTATAAAATCGCATAATAAATTATTACAAAGTTATTTGTTCTTCACTTAAGTAATTGTTTCATCTAACTTTAATTTAATTAAAAAAATTAAACATAAATTGTACTTGATATGCTCATATTTCTCAACTACTCTTACAAATAACCTATAAAGTAGAAAAAAAAACATACATTAGTGAGTGAATATTAACTTAGAAGTTAAATACACTAAGATAAAAATTAACAAACATCACTGACTTCTAACTATTTACAAGAAAAATCAATAGTTAAATATTATTGAATAACGAAATTTTAAAAAGTTACCACAAGTTTGAGTCAAAAACACTTCTAATAAAATTTAATCAAAAAAATTATAACTAGTCCACTTGACTAAATATTAATAACTAATTGATCAATTTTTTCCCATGTCCTCAATCCATTGGACTTGATATTCTTCAGTCATGTGAACGAACATTTTGCGAATACTAAGATTAAGAAAGTGCGGCACCGCCAATGAAAATTGTCTTTTATCAATATTATGCTTA
>NW_006239045.1:411167-414316 GCF_000226075.1 Solanum tuberosum
TTTATTTACATATGAAACAAATGGTTAGTAGATATAAATGTGGGGTTGTTTTAATAAAATATAAACTCATGGATCAATTATTGTATTAAAATATCTCAAATCATGCATGTGATTCCATATCATGATTTTTGGAGAATATGGTATCACC
Organism: Solanum tuberosum; assembly: GCF_000226075.1. Taxonomy (NCBI): domain Eukaryota; kingdom Viridiplantae; phylum Streptophyta; class Magnoliopsida; order Solanales; family Solanaceae; genus Solanum; species Solanum tuberosum. The sequence goes on from NW_006239045.1 coordinate 411,316, forward strand.
TCTCATGATATGGAATTAACGTAAAATCACATGTCCAAACGCTGATTCCATCTCCCGATACCATATTGTGATATGGTATCGCATGGCCAAACGCCTACTAAGTAAGCGTTTGGCCATGCGACACCATATCACGATATGGAATCATGAGATGGAATCAGCGTTTGGACTTGTGATTTCACGTTGATTCCAACTCATGATTTCATATCATGAAATGAGATTCCAGATTCTCCAAAAACAAATCATGATATGGTATCATGATTTGAGATATTTTAAATATAAAAATTGATCCACAAATTTATATTTTGTTAAAACAACCTACATTTATATCTACTAATCATTTATTTCATATGTAAATAAAATTTATAATCACATCATTACTTTTTAAAATTTATTATTCTGACCAACATATAATCACTTTAACTCATACCAACCGATTGTTGAGTAATAAATTTGTTCTCTTATTTACTCCAACACCTAATTTATTACTTCTACCGTTTTATATTTATTTCAACTTATAGTTATATCTATTTGAACAACAGAGCAGATCAAATTGATGCAATGAAAGGTGTTCTCTTCATTACTCCAATAAATTGTTGCAGTGAAAGTTAGGTTGAATAGACTAAAACTTAATCTAATGCATAATTATTTATGCTTAACCATAAAAATTTAAAGAGCCAAATAATTTTTGAGAAAATTACCTGATAAGATAGTTCTTAAATTTAACTATATAGATAATAGTTTTTTTTAATATAGAAACAATTTTTTCAACGTGTATTGAAGTTTTTAAGAATAAGAAGAGATAATTATTATTCCTAATTTAATGCTACAACATATTATCAATTTATCTTAAATTAAGGATTCTTTTTCATCCTTAAACAAAATACCACAAAAATAATATTAAATATAATTTGAAAAATAAGTATTTAATGTTGAGGGAAAATATGGAAAAAAATTATTGTCATTTTTTTATATATCAAAATTGACAAGTAAAAATCTCAAAGCAATATCGCATGTCCAAACAGTTACTAGTACACTGCAATTTATGTTCAATTTTTTTTATTGAATTAAAGTTAGATGAAACAGTTACTTAAGTGGAGACAAATAGCTTTGTAATGATTTATTATGTGATTTTATAATTTTTTGTTTATTTGGTAAGATTGAATAAATAATTGGGTTATTTTAATAGTTTTACAACTTATTAGATTCTTATGTTTATGAGAAAATATACAACACAAAAATTTATATCGCATATTCAAACAAAACTTCAATTTTATCTCATGATTTCATATTATGATACCATATCGCATGGCCAACCGGGCCCTAAAAAATTCTAACAGATTTAGTTTGTTTAATATTTAGTACATAATCCTATTGAGTCAAATATAAGTTTACATTAGTAATGTCTATTGAAAATTGTTTTCAGTTAATACAATAAACTTTAGCATAATAAGTTTTTTAGGTTTAGAATAAATATAAAGTATATTTTTGGTAGGTCGTATTAGTTGTTGAAAGTTGAAATATTTTTGAATTTTTAATTATGTAGATTTTGTATTTAAGTTGACTATTTAAGCTCTTATATTCTTAATAAAATGATTGAGAGGTATTTTCAATATTTTTCTGTTGCCTCAACTTTTAGAAAAATCAAAAGTGATATCAGAGCTTAATTGATCTTACAAGATCTATGAGTTCTTCTTAAGTATCATTTTCAGCCTATTTTAACCTTCTAAAGACACTTTTAACCAACAATGACTATTTAATACCCGAGTAATAGTGTAATGACTCAAAAGGTCATTTTATGAAAAAATTAAAATTATCAATGTACCCCTTCCGATTGTTTCCTCTAGTCGTTTCTAGTTGGTCTGTGAAATTAATTTTGAGTAAAAAGTTGTAAATTGTGAAAATTTTAGAGTTTTGAAAGACTAAAATTGTTAAAAAATGGATGTCGTTACCTTTTCAATTTTTGAGTCTCAGAATGAAATTCCATTGATTCCATTAGTTTCAAAATATGAAATTTGGTCTAAGAGATCGTCGGTTTCAGATTCAATTTATTCGTGGAATTGAGTCCTAAGTTGGAAATTGTTAAGGTTTTAGCTTTTAGGTTGACATTGGTCAATATTCGGGGTTCAGATTGTCAAATCAAATTTTCAACAATTTTAATTGGAGTTGAGGAATAATTTTAGGCTTAGTGGAGGTCTTGGTTGAATTTTCAGAGGCCTCAAGCTTGTTTTGACCTTCTTAGGCATTATACTTTTTTATTATGACTTTCTCGGATTTCATATCAAGAAAACCTCAGATTATGTTTTGATGGTCCCATTAAGTTTGAAACGTCGAGGTTAGTTGGATAACATATTTGATTTGTGTGTACGGGGTTTCAATGAATCCCTAGGATCTATTTTGAGGATTTTGTGATGTCTGGTTTTTCTATTTGAGTTTTGGTGCCAACCCTCCGAGTTTGCGGATGGGAGAATGTGGGGACTCCCGCATTTGTGGAGGATCGACCGCATTAGAAACGACCCAAAAATGTCCGAAAATGTGCTTCGAAAACACCTATAATTGTAATTTCCTTATATCTCAAAATCCGTGCATGATTTCAGAAATTCGACTTCATATTCTTATTCAGGGGGTCAAATTGAGTGGGAAATGGGTCTAACCCGAATTTTAGAGCAACCGTATCAAAATTCAAAAATCGCAAAAAATGTGATTTGGAGGGTCAACTTTAAAGGGTCATATCTCTTAGCACACAAAGAACTGGAAGGGCCACCACCTATTAAATTAAAGCTCTTTGAGTTAGCTTTCCAACGCACTTGGTTTCACCTCATTCCGAGTTAGGATGAGGGAGTTATGACCATTTTCGTAAAACCTGTCTCGGCAGAATTGCAAATTCCAGTAAGCTGATTTTTTTTTAAGCCTCATTTTTTTGGCTAAGTGTTGGGGCGTTTTTTAGCGGGTTGGGGACGTTTTTTATAAATGTCCCATACTTAGTCATTTTTTTTTAATTTCA
>NW_006239045.1:417937-420762 GCF_000226075.1 Solanum tuberosum
ATTTGTGGTCATGTCCTTTGGGTTGACCAATGCACCGGCTATCTTCATGGACCTAATAAATAGGGTCTTTAAACCTTCCAAGCTAAACGTACTAAATCAATTAGCTTATTACTATTGGAAAATTCCATTCATTTCTTGAAAATATTTCCTACTCATATTAGCTATCTACGATAAAAGTAGAAGCAAGGTCTCCGCTTTTTTCAAGGAAAGTCTCAGTGCGTAAAGAGTCCTCATACAAGAAAAAACCCAGTGCCGTAGTCAGCCAGGTGAGTAACGAACAGGCCGTAGGCAGAGGAGGCCCCTTTCCCAATCAAAGTCTTTCCCCCTTAATCTGCATCCGAATATGGAGTAAGGATGAAATGAAATGAAGGAGTGGAGTAGTAAAGAAACTATGATGAAGTGTGTCAACAACATATTCCAAAATATGCTTAACAACAACAAGATGAATGCCAAGGTCGTACATGACGCGCTTAAATCGCTCTTTGCTATAGCTCGGAAAAAGGCCAAACCAACCCATGAAAGTAAGAAAGAAGGAAAGAACTAAATCCAATGCTATTGATTTACCGCGTAAGGATTTGCGCTCTCCAAGCAAGCATTAAGATCCTCTGTTCAATGGCATTAAGATCAAACATATAAGACGCACCAACAGATACTGTCACAGCTAATTTAAGTGCTAGTCTAGTAACTACGGTTATTGATTCAATTACCAGTCCTTTATCTTCAGTTAGAAGACCCTCAAGGCTGACGTTCTTCTTTTTGTTACCATGCTTCTACCCAAAGGTGATTAGTTACCAATGAAGACATGAATCGTCGAATGGAATCTGTACAATTTATCAATCTTGACTGTTGGCGGACGTATAACTATCGTCCGCAGTCAACCTTACTTCGGTACAAAGGATTGATGTGTCACGTTCCTAACCATAGGATTGCTCCACTAGAAAGGTCGGGCATTCATTACTACGTATATAATTACCAGCATCTCCGCTTTCCCTGCTCTGATATAAGTTGAAATTCTCAAAGTTGAGAGTAAAGTATAAGTAAAATGTCAGAGATTGCCTCCTCTTCTAGGGTCACTCTCTTCATTTATTCAATGCCTTGGAAGAAGAGGAGCGGCAAACAAAGAGAGCACTTGGCATTGGCTCATTTCATGCTACGATGCTGTCTCCCTATCTCTTGGTTGAAGCAGGGATGAGACCCTATAGTCTCTATCCAGTGCTCTTCCAGCTCGATATCAGTATAAGTATCAATCTCTTTCCTTTCCTGTGTATGAGTGGAATTTTGAGTAATCGATGAGACTAGTAAGGATTCTCCAATAGGTATAACCCTTGTCTTTGTTCTTTTTTAAATGCTTGAGGGACTTCTTTCAATGTCAATGCTTCGGGTACTACTAGGCACAACATAGCGAGAAGTCGTTCTGCTCTGTTCATCTACCCCTAACAATAACAAGCAAGAGGGGGTGCTAAAGTTCAAATCCGTAGTGATCTCTGCTGATGTATATAGTGTGTCACGTTAGGTAACTTGACTCATTTCCATCGATGAAATGAATCAATCTCGGTATGTCACGAATTCATGTTGTCCACGACTCTATCTGGGTTAGTCCAGGTTCGTTATCAAGTTCCAGTTCCAATTTAGATTTTCGTGTATATTGATGTGATTGTTCCGCAAGTCGACATGAAACTAACTTGCTAGCATGGAATTGCAACAATAAGGAATGAAGGTTCCGGTTGCAGTAAATGTCTCAAAGCTAGACTTGAAGCATGCTTCAAGTGGGAACTGTCTCATCCATCTGAACAGGACAACTGAATGAATGCCGCTGACCAGTGTGACCGGTCGATTAGTGGCCATGATTAAGACGCACATAAACCGAGCTATTCACGGGAAAAAAGGTCAGAGGGCCATATTGGAATCGTGGCCATCAACAAGCACTATGTCTTCCTTATTATAGGGATAATTGAAAGGAAGCTTAGTGAATATTGAAACTCTTACTTGATTACGGTGGGCAGGTTGTTGTATTCACAAGTGGATGGCGCTTGGACATACAGAGGGAATGGGTGATTCATCGAGCTGGAACTCTCGTCACTACGGTGAGACCAACTCCAGCCAGTATCCTAGCGGAATGTGGCACCGGTTCGTTTCATGGGAACACCTACATCCACAGCGGCGAGCCAGTACTCTCTTGCTCCAATGTATGCGACCCAATTCACTGGTATGAGAGGACCAATCCTCTCATTACTAAGGGTGAATCAAATCCACATATCGCACGTTGTTGGACCTTCTTTAGCCCCGATTGGCCTGTAACGAATATGAAATACATACTCACACCAAACAACACGTGTTAGAACATGCTGATTCACCAGGCAAGAGATGTCATCTGCCCGTTGGAAAGAAGCCGGGACTCATGCAAACAAAAAAGCGCCCTTACGCTCTAGTTTGATCGGGGGGCCGCAACTAAGATCAGAGGGATAAACTTTCCCGTTATCGGAACAAACATTTTATTTCCAGGGTTCCTCACTTGTTTTTTACTTTCTTTTTTACGAAAAAAAATTCCGGACGACCGGAGCGGAAAACCTCTCCCGACAATTGGAGAAGGAGAAAGCCATTCCTACGGGCCTGGAACTGTGATGAATGAAGTAAGAATTTCGGGCTAGGGCCTGAGAATTTACAATGCCCGAAAATGTGCTTCGAAAACACCTATAATTGTAATTTCCTTATATCTCAAAATCGGTGAATGATTTTGGAAATTCGACTTTATATTCTTATTCAGGGGATCAAATTGAGTGGGGAATGGGTCTAACCCGAATTTTAGAGCAACCGTATCAAAATTC
>NW_006239045.1:421523-442068 GCF_000226075.1 Solanum tuberosum
TTTCTTTTTAGTTATGTTTTGACTATGAGGGTGAGCCCGGTAGTTTGTCTTGGCCCCCGCTAAGTACTCATGTTTAGAGGTGGTGTTGGACAAGTTGTGTATTATGCTTGAGCTTGACTCATCTATGGTATTTATGTATCATTCTTTTTTTTTGTTTCTCTTGCTCCCTTAGTCCCGATTTTCCCCTTGATTATGCTTATCGCTTATGGTCATTTTAATTGCTTCCGTGACCAAGGATGTGTAATGATACGCTATGAGGCTTGTTGGGGTTCCTTCGGGTTCCCCATTCGCCGGTCACGTCTAGGCCCTAGGCTTGGGTCGTGACAACATTCGTAGTGGGTCAAGATATTGACCTACCCATTTGCGAGAGTTTTGCCACGTTCGCGAAGGGTCGGGCTTCATTAAAACCCGCATTTGCAGAAAAGGGTCTGTGTAACACCCAAGGTAAGACTCGAACGGTTCTTCATTTGTGAATGAGATTTTACCGAGTGATTTAATTTTTTTTAGGTTTTAAGGTCACTAGATATAATGCCTTGAGTTCCGAATAGAACTAAAGAGAAATTCGTTCAAGTCACCCATTAGTTTTCTTAAGTTTTGGGTCGACTTCAAACGAGCATATCTTTTAGCACATAAAGAATTAGGTGGTACATGACTTATCAAGTCTTTGATTCCTCGTTCCAACACTGCCAAGTTTGCTAAAATCCGAGTTTGGATGAAGGAGTTATGCCCGTTTGAGTGCAGCCTCTCTAGATCAGACCTTTCCATCTATTTTAAGGAGGGGTATTTTGGTTTTTTCCTTACCCCACTAGCCTAACACGTTTTGTTCACCCGAATAGGGGTCTAAGCTGATGGAAATCAGTTTTCTTCATTCCAAAAAACATTAGGGGTTCTGAGAGCAAGTTCAAAAGGAGAAAAGAGGAGGTTTCAAAAGTTCTTCAAGAATTTAGGGAAATCGCCAATAACTTAGTTCTTTCGAGGTATGCAAGCTTTCATAGTGTTAGGTTTGTTTGCCCTCACGCCAATCATGTAAACTTTTACCATGGATTCGGCCTTGAAGTAGATTTATTGAGTTCTTGAGGTTTTAACTTCATTATTTATCAATAGAGTCTTGTTGAGTTCTTGAGGTGAGGTTCTTGAAAATGAGTGATGTTTCTTGATAGATTTTGAGCGAGATCTTGATAATTTCATGTTGAGTTTATGAATCCAAGGGAATTTGGAGGAAATCGTTTGATTCTAGATGAGTTAGGGCTTGAAAGAGAACAAGAAAATTTGTCGGGTTTTTTGTACACAGGGTGGGGCAAAGCGCCACCAAGATGCCAGAGGGGCTAGCGCCCTGTGCCTGCAGTGCACCACAAAGTGGCTCCAATTGTTTAGGGGCTGGCGCCCTGCACCAAGAATGTGCCAGGGTAGCCTGCCTCCATTTTTCATTCCTTATGCGTCCTTTCGAATCGTGTCTTCATTCACTTCTTATTATTAACTCCTAAATTGTTCATTAATCATTGAAAGATCCTACATATTCTAATCACATCTTTTAAATTTACTTTTCAAATTAAAGAGAGATTAAGAGGAAAGTTCAAGAGGTCTCTTTCAAGTCAGTTGAGAAGTCTTTTGAAATTAACCTTAGACTTGAGCTAAATCTTGAGTAAAAGAGTACGAGAATGAGAAGAGTTTCATTTACAAGTTTTTATATTGTGATGAGATCCTTGAGTCGAGTTGTTCATGCCTATAATTTTGCATAAACTCGATGAATTGAATATCCTTGAGAGGAGTAGTATCGTGGAGTTCTGAATACTGAGTTTTCATATTGCTATTAAGATCCCTGAGTTGAGTCGTTCATGCTCATAATTCTACATGAACCCTATGAATTGAGTTATAAATTTTGAGAAGCTTTTTAAAGCCAATATTTGTGTTTTAAACTGAGTTTTGAGCAAGTAAAGAGGAGTTCGAGAAAGAGTACAAGGGAACCATGTATTTCCCAATTGTTTCATTTTTACATGAAGAAAGAGAATATTATTTTGAGAAAAACGAAACTTTGATTTCTAAATGAGTTATGAGTTAAAAGATATTTCAAGAGCAGTTACCTCTTTTAAGAGGGCAGCTTGAGCAATTATCTCAAACCAGAAGAAGATTATGATTTTAAGCATATGATCATGGGGTATATATTATTGGGAGTAGTATTGAGTACCGATATGGGGATGAGTTCAGGAAACTCATATTCCTCATAAACCATGTATGACAACATAATTACATGATCATCTTTTTTAGATGAATCCTAAGTTCCTTTGGGCAGAGCTTAGTGGATCCACTTAGTTGAGGAAGTTCTATACCTTGGCAAGGTATTGGACAGTTTGGGCAGTGTGGGTGAGACACTGTATCAACACTGTCACACCCCGAGTCTACACCCTGGACGTGGTCGGCACTCGAGAACCATTGATGGCCCCCAAGCGAAACATTGGCCTGGCTTTCTTACTCAGCAAAAGACTTTACTCAAGATAAATACTTTTAAAAATAGTAAGCTGAACTACTTAATAAATAACTGAGAATGTAATAAATAAAATTCCCTGCCAAAGTGGCAACTCAAGCCTCAACTTAACTGAAAGGGAAAAGTAAAGACTCATGAACTAACATCAACTAACTCTGTCTATGAAACCTCTAAACTCTGAGGGATGTCGGGACAAGACCCTCGATCATCCTAACAAATGAAATAAGCAAGCAATAAAACAAAACATAAACAAAGGGATCCTCCGAAAATCAATGAGGCTCACCAACTAACTCTGAGTGCTCAACTGGATCAACGATACGCTGGATGCTGATCTTGGTTACCTGTGTCTACATCATAATAAGATGCAGGACAAATGGCATCAGTACATTGAATTTACGAGTATGCGAGGGTAAATTTAAAACAAGACATAAGCTTGAAAAGAACCGAAGAATTTACCTGGCTGAACTAAACTGAACTGATTTCAGTATAAAGCAGTGTAATAACATGCAGTATAAATACAAGCTTTAAAACATGGTTTTCAACTCTGTGTATTTAGAAATACAATAATAACTTTGTATGTATGCAAAGATACAATATGAGCTCTATTTGTATATGAAAATACAAATATTTTTTATGTATATAAAAATACAAAATACTGATGTGGAAGTTTCTCTAACCGACAACCATCACTTAAAAGCTATAGTGATGATACAACATTTTGCCTCACGCTGCCAAGGTCGTCCTATACCTTGCCGGGGGTATAGAACCTGAACTACTAAGTGGATCCACTAGTCTATGCTAACAAACACTAAAGGAATCATCTAAAAGGTATGACCCTTTTCTACCCATGATGGCTACATGGTTCATGGTGGCTCGGAGTTTTCTGAACTCTCCCCAATATCGATGCTCAATACTACTCCCAAAATATACTAGTTCTTTATATTTAAAAACATAACTTCTTTCTGTGGTTTGAGATAATTGCTCAAAACTTAGCTCAAAGGTTATCTTGGAAATCTTAGTTTCCGTTCTTGCTTAATTATGAAAGCATTTACTCTTTTCTGAAAACTGGCTCAAAGGTTCTTTGGAAAACATAGTTTCCTTTCTTGCTCAAATGTGAAAACATTTACTCTTTAACTGAAAACTAGCTCAAAGACTCTTTTGGAAATCAAAGTTTCCTTGTTTAAATGTGAAAACACTTTAAACTCTTTGGGAATACATAGTCCCCATATACTTTTGAAGAAATGAACTTCAACTTTACTCTTTACTGAACTCAAAACTCAAGTCTTAAAACAAAGTTATATTATTTGTAAAAGACTTTTGGAAAACTCTCTTAACTTGACTCTTAACTTCTCTTGACTTGATTCTTAACTTCCTTGAATTGAATTATGGATTCAAGGATTGTGATTGGTGGTAGGAAAGATCTCATGATGTTTAGGAATGATTTTAGATAGTTAATAATGAGAAAAAAAATCAAGAAATAACTGTCTAGATACTAGTTCGTGACGCGGAGATATATTTAAATTTTGGTCGCGAAAATACTTTTTGAGGCAAAATGGTCTGTGACCGCTCCGCAACACGAGGAGACTTTTTATGAAAATTTGGGACAGGTCCGCGACCCGGCCTCACTACCCAGATTCACCCGACTTTTCCTTCTTTCGTTTTCCAATCCCAATTCACCTAAACTCGACTATTCTTCTCAACCTTTCTTTAGATTCAGATACCCAGCATATGTACCCATGAATCTAACTCAAAACAACTCTAAAACTAGACGTAAAGATCTTAGAAACTTATCCATTCAGCCCAATTCAAGAACGAAAAACAAATTCAAGAACACCATTCAAGATTCATCAACCTTCAACTTTCTAGAACTAACTTCGCTGAAATAAACATACTTGGCGCGTGGCTGAACGAACCCAACGATGAAAGACTCACATACCTTGTAGGGATCACCCATTGACGAAATCCACAAGCTAAACTCGAACGTTCTTGACGATTCTTGATTTTTCTTCTGCTTTCTCCTCTTCTCTATTCTCTTCTCTAAAACCCTAACTCTTTTCCAAAAGTGTAAACTGACTAGGATCAGTTTAGACTCCAAGTAATTACCCAAAAACAAACTAAAATAATTAGATAAAGAAAAGACCAAACTACCTTTCTAAAATCCGGATTGGACTTTCCTAAATCCAACAGCCCAACTTCCAAAGGGCATAACTCACTCATACGAACTCGTAATCGCGCAAATTCAGTGGCGTTGGAAAGATAGTTCCAAGAGATTTCCAACCATATCTGGAAGTACACCTAAATCATCCTGAGCTAGGAGTTATGTCTATTTGAAGTTGACCAAAACTCAACTTATTCTAACTTAACAAAATTTTCAGATTTTTTTTTATTTCCAAAAATCACTCTTTCTAATTGTAGCTCTTTCTAGTTATTTCAAATTGCGATATGTGACAATATCTCCCTTTTGGGAACATTCATACTCGAATGAGATTACTCTTACTAGGGTGTAACATCATTCAGTTCAAACACCCAACAAGCAAATACATACAAACAACATGCTTACTCATAAATTAAAGAGTACTAAGAAAAGAATTAGTACCTTCGTCTGGAATTTCTCCAAATTCGAAGATATGTGGATATATCTTTTTCATATCTTCCTCAGCTTCCCATATAGCTTCCTTAACTAACTGGTTCCTCCACAAAACTTTGACTGATACTACTTCCTTAGTCCTCAACTTGCGAACATGCCAACCTAGAATCTTAACCGGAATCTCCTCATAAGACAAGCTATCCTTGACCCCAATATCTTCCGTTGATATGATAAGTGAAAGATCTCCCATGCACTTCTTCAACATATAAATATGAAATACCAGATGAACCGCTGCTAACCCTTGTGGTAGCTCCAATTCATAAGCTACATTTCCAAACCTTTAGGATTTTCAGTAAGGGCCAATATACCGGGGACTAAGCTTCCCCTTCTTACCAAATCTCATAACACCCTTCATGGGTGAAACTTTCAAGTAAACTTAATCATCTACTTCAGACTCTAACTCCTTCCTCCTACCATCAGTGTAGGATTTCTGATGACTCTGCGTTGTTCTCAATCTCCCTTAAATAACTTTTACGTTCTTCATAGCTTGACGAACTAAGTCTGGTCCTATGAACCCAGCTTCACCAACTTCAAACCATCCAATAGGAGATCTACATCTTCTCCCATAAAGAGCTTCGTAAGGAGCCATTTAGATGCTAGAGTGATAACTATTGTTGTAAGCAACTCAATGAGAGGTAGGTGACCATCCCAATACCCTTGAAATCAATCACACAATCTACATTGATACCTCAAAACACTATCTCCCCCTTGTTCAAAAGTCATTATTTTTTGCTTATGAACATTTGCCTTTAATTCAAGTAAAAATATGATCTTGGTCTTTCTTCTCTTTTACTTTTGACACTAGTGATGATTCAGCCCCATTCATCACCACTACTCCTCCTTCTGTGGAATTCATTAGTCAAACTCCTAGCCTTGCAAGTCTATGCACCTATTTTGTTAACTCTTTCTTACCTTTCTAAAAATGGGCGGTACTACCCATAGACAACCTGCTCAAGGCATCAACAACAACATTAGCCTTACCCGGGTGATAAAGAATACTCATGTCATAATCTTTGAGTAATTACAACCACCTCATCTGTCTGAGATTAAGCTCTTTCTGACTAAACACATACTGAAGACTCTTGTGATCAGTGAATACATCAACATGAACACCATACAAATAATGATGCCATATTTTCAAAGCAAACACTACAGCAGCAAACTCTAAATCATGGGTTGGGTAATTCTTCTCATGAACTTTCAACTGTCTGGAGGCATAAGTTATAACTTAGCCATTCTGCATTAACACACAACCCAAGCCACTCTAGACGCATCACAATATACAACAAAGCCTGGCGTGCCTTCTAGGTAAGGTCAATACTAGGGCAGTAGTCAACCTCTTTTTCAATTCTTGAAAGCTTTTCTCACAAGCTTCGGACCAATGAAATTTCACTGTTTTCTATGTTAACTTGGTCAAAGGGGATGAAATAGACGATAACCCTTCGACGAACCTTCTATAATAGCCAGCCAAACCTAAGAAACTCCTAATATCAGTTGGAGATATGGGTCTAGGCCAATTCTGCACTGCCTCTATCTTCTAAGTATCAACTTTAATTCCATCTCTAGACACAATGTGGCCTAAGAATGCCACAAACCCAAGCCAAAACTCAAATTTCGAGAACTTGGCATACAACTCTCTATCTTTCAAAGTCTGGAGAACTATTTTGAGATGACTAGCATGATCTTCTTCATTCCTTGAATAGATCAGTATGTCATCAATGAAGACGATAACAAACATATCTAAATAAGGTTTGAATACCCTATTCATAAGGTCCATGAATGTTGCAGGCGCATTGGTCAAACCAAAGGACATGACCAAAACCTCGTAATGATTATAACGGGTTCTGAAAGCTGTCTTTGGAATATCACATTCCCTTACTCTTAACTGATGGTAGACAGATCTGAGATCTATCTTAGATAAATATGTGGCACCATGAAGTTGATAGAAAAGATCATCAATTCTTGGAAGAGGATACTTGTTCTTGATGGTAACCTTGTTCAACTGACGGTAATCTATACACATCCTAAGGGAACCATCTTTCTTTCTCACAAATGGGACCAAAGCGTCCCAAGGTGAGATACTTGGTCGAATGTAAACTTTCTCTAAAAGATCATTCAACTACTCTTTTAACTCTTTCAACTCTGCTGGTGCCATTCTATATGGTAGAATAGATATAGGATGAGTATCTAGAAGAACATCTATACTGGAGTCTCTCTCTCAGAGACTCCAGGAAGATCATCTGGGATAACTTCTAGAAACTCTTTTACTACTGAAACTGACTGAATAAGAGGAATCTCAACACTAGAGTCATTAGGTCAGACTAAGTGATAGACACACCCCTTAGAAACCAACTTCCTTTCCTTAAGGTACGAAATAAAACAACCCTTAGGAACTATTGAATTGCTCTTCAACTTTATAACTGGTTCACTGGAAACTGGAACTTGACTACTCGAGTTCTACAATCTATTGATGCATAACATGCATGAAGCCAGTCCATACCTAAAATGACATCAAAATCTACCATGTCTAACTCAACTAAATCAGCCATAGTACTCTTGTGAATGACAGAAATGGAACAATCACGATAGACTCTTTCTGCTATAATACACTCACCATCAGGTGTAGAAACACTGAAGGGCTCAAGAAGTTGCTCAAGAAGAACATCAAAATGAAAACTTGGATCATACCAGTGAAAACATCTGGCTAATCCTCTTGCTTTTGGCGACTATTGATAGCATAAAAACGGTTTCCTTCTCCGCATGCCCTTGAAGTAGCTCATCTAGATGCAACTCTATTTGGTGGAGCAACTGAAGAAGACTGGACTCTATTGCACCTATTACCATTACTCTGTATGCTCTTAGGACACTCTCTCATAAAATGACCGTTATGGCCACACTTGAAGGGACCAGTGGAGCCATCAAGACACATCCCTGAGTGGTTCCTACCACACTTAGCACATGCGGGAGTCTTAGTACCCCCTTGTGACTTACTACTTTGTGAATGCGCAGGTCTAGCTCTGAAGTTCTGAGAATCCTGACTATTGTACTCATATTTGTTCTTGGTGCAGGTGCACTAGCAGATGATGGAGCAGGTCCTTTCTGCTTATGTTGGAAACAAGACCGGTTTGCATTTCTCTTTTGTTGCCCGGACTCATTCCCTGATGTCTTAGCTCTCTTGTTCTTAAACTCTTCTCTATCCCTTAGTTGGTTCTCCTCAACTTGTTGCACATGGATCATCAACCTTGTCATGCCCATGTAACATATTAGCATGACTGCCTTACTTTCCTTACTTGATAGATGAGTCAACCCAACAAAAATTAAACTCATCCTGCTCCTCATGTCAGCAACCATCTCTTCGTTTCTCTTAGCTTACAAGGAAAGAAATGCCTCATGAAAGCACTCTCAAAATAGTCCAACTCACAATCGGTTACGCGCAAGCACGAGTTAGAAAGAAACTTTTTAGAGATAAAACTCTAACGCACAAAATAAATATGAATGAAGTGAGATATTTCCTAAATGTTGCAGCCTCCTAATTATAGATGTGGTGCGCTTCACACCAATAACCAGGACTCTACAGACACAGCTTCATAGACTCCCTAGGACTCTTAAACTATGTGATCTGAAACCAAGTTTGTCAAGCCCCAAGCCTACACCCTGGACGTGGCCGGCACTCGAGAACCATTACTGGCCCCAAGCGAACCCTTAGCCTAGCTTTCTTACTCAACGAAAGACTTTCACAAGATAAATATTTTTAAAAATAGTAAATTAAACTGCTTAATAAATAACTGAGAATGTAATAAATAACATTCACTGCCAAAGTGGCAACTCAAGCCTCAACTTAACTGAAAGGGAAAAGTAAAGACTCATGAACTAACATCAACTAACTCTATCTATGAAGCCTCTAAACTCTGAGGGATGTCGGGACAAGACCCTCGATCATCCTAACAACTGAAATAAGCAAGCAGTAAAACAAAACATAAACAAAGGGATCCTCCGGAAATAAAGGAGGCTCACCAACTGACTCTGAGTGCTCAATTGGATCAACGATGCGTTGGATGTTGATCCTGGTTACCTGTGTCTGCATCATAATAAGATGCAGGCCAAATGGCATCAGTACATTGAATGTACGAGTATGCGAGGGGAAATCTAAAACAAGACATAAGCTTGAAAGGAACTGAAGAACTTACCTGGCTCAACTGAACTGATTTCAATATAAAGAAGTGTAATTAAATGCAGTATAAAGAAAAGCTTTAAAAAATGGTTTTCAACTCTGTGTATTTAGAAATACAATAATAATTTTGTATGTATGCAAAGATACAATATGAGCTCTGTTTGTATATGAAAATACAAATATTTTTTATGTATATAAAAATACAAAATACTGTTGTGGGAGTTTCTCTAATCGAAAACCATCACTTAAGAGCTATAGTGATGATACAAAATTTTGCCTCACGCTGCTAGAGCCGTCCTATACCTTGTCGAGGGTATAGTACCTGGACTACTAAGTGGATCCACTAGTCTATGCTAAAAAGCACTAAAGGAATCATCTAGAAAGTATGACCTTTTTCTACCCATGATGACTACATGGTTTATGGCGGCTAGGAGTTTTCTGAACTCTCCCCTATATCGGTGCTCAATACTACTCTTAAAATATACTAGCTCTTTATGTTTAAAAACATAACTTCTTTCTGTGGTTTGAGATAATTGCTCAATACTTAGCTCAAAGGCTATCTTGGAAATCTCATTATCCCTTCTTGCTTAATTATGAAAGCATTTACTCTTTACTGAAAACTAGCTCAAAGATTCTTTGGAAAACAAAGTTTCCTTTCTTGCTCAAATGTGAAAACATTTACTATTTAACTGAAAACTAGCTCAAAGGCTCTTTTGGAAATCAAAGTTTCCTTACTTGTTTAAATGTGAAAACATTTTCAACTCTTTGGGAATACATAGTCCCCATATACTTTTGAAGAAATGAACTTCAACTTTACTCTTTACTGAACTCAAAACTCAAGTCTTAAAATAAAGTTAAGTCATTTGTAAAAGACTTTTGGAAAACTTTATGAACTTCTCTTAACTTGACTCTTGACTTCTTTTGATTTGACTCTTAACTTATCTTGACTTGATTCTTAACTTTCTTAGATTGAATTATGGATTCAAGGATTGTGATTGGTGATAGGAAAGATCTCATGATGTTTAGGAATGATTTTAGATAGTTAATCATGAGAAAAGATCAAGAAATCATTGTCTGGATACTAGTCAGCAATGTGGAGGTATATTTAAATTTTGGTCGCAAAAATACTTTTTGAGGCAAAACGGTCCATGACCGCTCCATGACGCGAGGAGACTTTTTGTGAAAATTTGGGATAGGTCCGTGACGCGGCCCCACTACCCAGATTCACCCAATTTTTCCTTATTTCGTTTTCCAGTCCCAATTCACCTAAACTCGACTATTCTTCTCAACTGTTCCTTAGATTCAGATATCCAGCATATGTACCCATGAACCTAACTCAAAAAAGCTCTAAAACTAGACGTAAAGATCTTAGAAACTTCTCCATTCAGCCCAATTCAAGAACAAAAAACAAATTCAAGAACACCATTCAAGATTCATCAACCTTCAACTTTCTAGAACTAACTTCGCTGAATAAACATGCTTGGCGTGTGATGAACAAACCCAACGCTATGAAAGACTCACATACCTCGTAGGGATCACCCCTTGACGAAATCCACAAGCTAAACTCGAACGTTCTCGATGATTCTTGATTTCTCTTCTCATTTCTCCTGCTCTCTTTTCTCTTCTATAAAACCCTAACTCTTTTCCAAAAGCGTAAACTGACTAGGATCAGTATAGACTCCAATTAATTACCCAAAAACGGAATAAAATAATTAGTTAAGGAAAAGACCAAACTACCCTTCTAAAATTCGGATTGGACTTTCCTAAATCCAACAACCCAACTTCCAAAGGGCATAACTCACTCATACGAACTCGGAATCATGTAAACTCAGCGGCGTTGGAAAGATCGTTCCAAGAGATTTCCTACCATATCTTGAAGTACACCTAACGCATCTTGATCTAGGAGTTATGGTCGTTTGAATTTGATCAAAACTCAACTTATTCTAACTTAACAAAATTTCGAGATTATTTTTTATTTCCAAAAATCACTCATTCTAATTCTAGCTCTTTCTGGTTATTTCAAATTGCCAGATGTTATAATAACGTAGCTCATAGTTATGGTTGTCGGTTAGAGAATCTACCCTAAAATAAGAGTAAAGAGTTTATTATTGTTACTTTTTATACATTTTGAGTTCTTGTCTACTGTTTACAAAGCTTTATATATTGCATCTTATTATTATTTCTTCATATTGAGTTGATTATTCTTGAGTCATATTAAGTTGAGACGAGGTGAGTATGTCTTACCTTTTATTAGTTCAAGCTTATATTTATGATTCAGAGTTCACCTTACATGCTCGTACATTCAATGTACTGACGGCATTTGCCCTGCATTGTTTCATGATGCAGATACAAGTACTCAAGATCATCAACAGGTGTTTCATTGAGGTCATGTGATATTCCAGTCAACTTTGGTGAGCCTTCTTATATTCCAGAGGGATTCACCTTTACCTTACAATCAGTAGCTTTGAGATGTCATGGGTCTTGTCCTGATATCCTTCTGTAATAGTAGAGGCTTCATAGATAGACAAAGTTGAAGAGTTTTTCAGTATTTACTTTCTTTTGAGTTGTTTACAAACTATGAGTATATCTATTGAGTATAGTTCAGACTTTTTTAAGTTGAGCATTTGAGTTCAATAAATTTAATTCAGCTTTAAGCTTATGTATGCTTGAGTTAGTCTTCCGCTTGTAGTCAGCCAGGATGAGGGTTCACTTGGGGACCAACAATGATTCTCAAGTACCAGTCACGTCCAAGGTGTAGACTCGGGTCATGACAGTCTGCATTCGCGGAGGACACTGGGTAAAATGTTTTCTAAAATCAGGTTTCAACCTCGGTATTGGCGATTTCAAAATGGGTTTTCAAGAAACTTAGATTGGGTAACGAATTTTAACTCCCCTTCATTATTATTCCATGATTATGGCAAGATTTTATCACTTAATTTGCTAATTTGAATTCAACACTTGGGGCTTTTTCAAGAATTTGAGCTTTAAGAAGAAATGGTGATTTTGGGTGAAATACAACTCCATTTTCGAAGTGGTTTCCACCAATAGATTCCCAAAGTTTTAGGTAACACATTTATTAACAATTTTCAAATTCAAATCTTATTTTCAGAATTGATTTTTTTTTAGCCGATTTGACCCATTTGATATGAGTGTTCTTAGTTTCAAAATATCACTGTGAATCATTATTCGACTAGATTGTGTTGATTTGGATATTGTTCGGAAAAGAAAATCTCAAGTCTCAGATTGATTTGTGATTGATTAAAGCAAGCAAACTTCTAAACCTTGTTAAAACTTGTAGAATCTTGAATCCTCATTGTTGTATGTGTTGGAGAATAAAGAGAATGAGGTAACAGGGTTAGTTGCTCAAATTGAATAACCATAATGATAGATATGAGATTAATGAAAAAGGCAACGTGTTGATAATGTTGTATTGTGTAGTGTGAATTACCTTGAGTGTTAAAATTGAATTGGTGGTTGATGAAATGTTTAATAGTATTGTTGTGGGTGTATATTACTTGACTTTGTCATTTCCTCATTATTGGGTGAACATGCCTATTTACATCGATTATGGAACATTATAATGAGATGAATTGTGATTACGCCGAGGTCAATTTTGGCAAGTGTTATTGATACCTATTTTGGTAATTGTTATTAATGTTGAGGTCTGTTCTGGTAAAGTGTTATTGATACCGAGGTCTATTCTGATAGGTGTTATTGAGGTTGAGGTTGAGGTTGCTTCCGACAGATTTATGGATCTTGGGTGTTCCCTATGGGTCTCGATTTGATATTTGTGATTGATGACCTTGATATTTGTGATTTATGAAATTGATTATCATGATTGATGAACTTGATACTTGTGATTGATGAACTGTAACTGTTGAACTGTGATTATGGAATCTTGTGAATTGTGTATCGTGAATTGTTAGATTGAGCTGATTTCTGTGCATGTTATAGTTGTGGCAATTTGGTCGGGATGAAAGGAGTTTTCGTAGTCTAGCTATTTTACCTTGTGTTTAGTGGGTTTTTACTGAGTACCATATTGTTTGGTACTTATTCCTTGCTTCTACACTTCTGTAGGTTTCGCGCCTGCATCTGTGTGATCCCCCTTTTTCTATCTACGTTAGAGGCTTTCTGTGGATACTTGAGAGGTAGTTGTTTGTCATCTGGTGGGCCCTCTTGTTCTTTACTTATGTTATTATTCTATTCGAGAGACAAAGACATAAACTTGTATTTATCTTTTCAACTTTGTTATTATACATTAGTGGTTTATACATATGACAATCAGGTTTTGGAGATATTTTGAAAATGGCTAAGTTTTCCGCGCTTATGCTATTGTTAGTTTATTTTTACATTTCTACCGTATTATTGGGTTGTAGGATGACTTGTCTAGTTGGGGATTAGACGAGTGTCACCCCGCCCATTTTTTAATCGTGACACATAGTTATTGGATCAGATTGGAAATTGATTGGGCTGTCAGAATTGAGTTCAAATTAGCCCATTTCAGTCAAAATTGAGTCCTTTGACAATTTTTTTTACATAGAAAAATAATAAACAAATAAATATAAGAAATGATCTTAATATATATATCTTAATATGGTTATAAACACTCCGGTGTTGATAGAAAATTACAAATTTCTAATCAATAAATTGAGATGGGCGTAAACTGAAATTTCTTTCATTCATAAAAGTAATTTCCCATTCTAATATATCACACTAATAGCTTTTAGTCCATTCAAAACTCAAACTCGAGACCTCGGGACAATGGTTCATGAACGTTACCATTATACCACACCAACAATCAGATGCAGAGCTAGAACGCCCGTAGAATGTAGGAACTCAATAATTTTAGCCTAAACCTTGTATTAATCTCAACAAATATATTTAATATGTACAAATTATTAATTTAGAATCAATCAATTCAAGAAAACACAAAAACTAGAAACTCATAAGCTTTAAATTATTACTCCACCTTATTGTATTTTAAGCCCCATTAGATGCCATAAAAAGTAAATTGCCCAAGTTTATTTTTGGTATATTATGTATTTATTAAACTAATGAACCAAAAAAAAAAACTTCCTACTTGCCAATTTACAATGACTAAAGAAAATCTGATTCGGTAGCGTATGTTCCTTTTCTCAATATTACAAGGAATAACATTATTTTTTTCTTCCTTTCCTTTTTTGACATGGATTTAAAGTCTATACATATTGGGAATAAGGTTATGACATGTCTATATATATTTTTAGCATTTCTCTAGCTACTATAATTTTTACTTTAGTCAAGGTCCATCGAAAATCTTCCCTCTATCTGAATAAGGTATGTGGTAAAATTGCATTACCCTCCCTCTTCAAACCCCTTCTTGTGTGAATACATTGAATTTGTTGTCATTATTGTATAAGTGATAAGTTTTATTTCTCTTTTTTTTTTGTCAAAGCCTCTCTATATTGTTTGTTCAAATATGGAGAGGAGTAATGAACTCTGTCCACCATGGCTAGAACTTCTAATAGATATTTATTTTTATGGACATAATGGTATATATGAGGTACATAATCAGCATTGTACATTTTTTTGTAAAAAGTGCACAAACGAACCTCTTTGTGAATCATGTTGGAGGGTTGTTGCAGTAGCTGAACATGAAGGTCACCAATTTTTGTAGATACATTATCCTTCACCAAAACAAAAGAAGAGTGAAAAAAATTTCTTTACGCGTATATATATATATGGCTATTATTTCTTTGTGGATAAGTTGTTCAAATGATTGTCGTTTGTGTTTTAACATTTAACACTATATTGTTATGAGGCTTACAAATATTGTGATTTACTTGTGAGAAGTCTTCTTCTAGATATATTATGATAGAGGAAAAACTCCCCTCAATTGCACTACATTGTAATGTACTTATGAATTCTTTCTTTCAAAATACTCATTAATTTAGATGTATTAGGTAAATTATTGTATGTATTTCTCACTACTTTCAATTTGTAAAATTAGGTTGATATGCCAACGGGAAGCAATATGTGTAAAAAAACTGTTTTATTTCAAAAGAATTATTAACTATTAAACATTTACTATGGCAAGGTTTTTTCATCTCTTGACAACTCTTTTTACATGTGTCACTTCGCATGAGAAAGTTTGGACAAGTGGACTTGTCAATTTGCCTACAACTTTCTTACACTATTTATACATCTCCTTTGTCAATTGAATATGGACAGAGAGAGAAAATAACTTTCTGCCTTGGTTCCATTCTCTCGTTCCCCCTATCATTTTAATAGTTATTTTATATCCCTTAATAACTTCTTGATGTTAATAATTTGCTGATTCATGTATCCTCTATTTAAGATAGGGAAGTGCTTGTTTAATTTTGGGGAAATATTTTATATCGTTGAAATAGTTTTTTAGGACAGTGTCCAGCACGACTCAAGTATTTATCTATTTTATGTACTATTATTATATATATATCATCATAGTAATATTTATCTATTTTCAGGACTACTTTTTGTTAAATAATAAGTTATGTATTATTATTATTATTAATTATTATTATTATTATTATTATTATTATTATTATTATTATTATTATTATTATTATTATTATTATGATGATGATGAAATTTTAGTTATTTCCCCAACAATCTAAAAAACTATTGCATATAATTTGTGTCCTGAAATTACTGATGGTATTGAGGATACTGATGTTGCTGCTACCCTGATTGGTATTGTTCAAGTCATTCTGTCGGAGGCTTACGGTAAAGAAAATTACAGGTATGTAAATAGACATGGTTACAAGTCCAATGTTAATAATAAAACCTTCATGAGAAATACACCTCAATGCAAAATAATATTGAAAAGAAATGACAATTCCGTTAAGCTAAAAATAAATTTGGCTGAAACGGATGACATGATTATTGCGGTCATTCCAAAAATAAATGTTGTGACCAATGTGAGAAACTGGGTGATAGGCTCTAGTATCTACAAGGCACATTTGTATAAGCAAAAATGATTTTGTGTCATACACCCAAAGTTGAGAAAAAGGAAAAGATATTGTTTATCTTGGTGACTCAAGAACAACTACAGTTCTTGAAAAAGGAAAAGTTCTTCTCAAACTCACATCTGGTAACATCTGGTAAAACTTTTGCACTGAGTGATGTACTGCATGTTCCTGATATTCGAATTAATTTGATTTATGTGGGATTATTAGGAAAATGTGGAGTGAAGATTTCTTTTGAAAATAATGAGGTCATATTGACTAAAAATAATGTTTTTGTGTGCAATGAATTTCGTAACTATGATTTATTTGTGCTTAATATTTGTCATAATTTCAATGAATATGCATCTGCTTCTGCTTACATGATTGAGCCTATTTCATTATGACATGTTAATGCCTCATATATAAAAAATATGTGATCTCTTAGTTTAATACCTGATTTAGATTTAAATAATTTTGATTAATGTGAAATATGTGCTAAAGCTAAAATTACTCATAGGTCATGTTTTTCAGTAAATAGAGAAACTAAATTATTATCTTTGATCCACACTGATTTGGGTGATTTGAAACAAACTATGGCTAGAGGTGGTAAAAGATATTATGTGACTTTTATTGATGATTTTTTCAGATTTACTAAGTTGTATTTGCTTAAAAATAAAGATGATGTGTTTAATGCTTTTATTGCTTATAAGTCTGAGGTTGAAATTCAACTTAGTAGAAAAATAAGAGAATAAGATCTGATAGAGGTGGAGAATATATATCTTTCAATGTTTTTTTGTGAAAAAGAAGTAATTATTCATGAAGTAACCCCGCCTTATTCACCTGAGTCTAATGGAGTAGTTGAAAGAAAAAATAGAACTTTGAAAGAAAAGATGAATCCCATGTTGATTAGTTCAAATGCTCCTGATAATTTATGGGGTGAAGCAATATTATCTGCATGTCACTTACAAAATAGAATTCCTCATAAATGAACTGGTAGAACTCCTTATGAATTGTGGAAAGGTTATTGACCTAATTTGAAATATTTAAAAGTGTGGGGGTGCCTTGCTAAAGTTCTTTTGCCTGAACCTAAAAAGAGAAAATTTGGTTCTAAAACTACTGATTGCATGCTTATTAGATATGTTGAACATAGTGTCGCATATAGATTTGTTTTTTTGAAAAGTGATGAACTTGATTGCAATACTATTATTGAGACAAAGAATACTGAATTTTTTGAACATATTTTTTCACTGTGTGATAAAACTTCTTATGCACATGTTGAAAGAAATAATGAGAATTCCTCTAATATTGAGGAACTGCAAAGGAGAAAAAGGCCCAAAAAGAATATTTTTCTTATGGAAATGATTTTCAAACTTTTCTTGTTGATGATGAACCATTAAATTATTTTGAAACTATATCTTCTTTTGATGCTAAATTCTGGAAAGAGACAATAAAAATTGAAATTGATTCAATTATGAAAAATAAAACATGAATTTTAACTGACTTACCTCCTGGTGCAAAACCTATTGGCTATAAATGGATTTTCAAAAAAATACTGAATCCTAATGGATCTATAGATAAATATAAAGCTCAGTTAGTAGCAAAAGGATTTTCTCAAAAACAAAATATTGATTATTTTAATACATTTGCATCAGTGACTAGATTTTCTTCAATTCGAATTTTAATTGCCTTAGCATCAATTCACAAGCTTTTTATTCACCAAATGGATGTAAAAACAACTTTCTTAATTGGTGATTTAGAAGAAGAAATTTATATGGTTCAACCTGAAGGATGTATTGTTCCTGGACAAGAAAATAAAATTTGTAAGTTAATTAAATCTCTTTATGGCCTAAAACAAGCTCCTAAACAGTGGCATGAAAAATTAGATTAAGTCTTACTGAGAGACAATTATGTATCTGTTGAAGTGGATAAATGTGTTTATACTAAAATGGTAGACAATGATTATGTGATGATATGCTTATATGTTGATGATATGCTTATCTTTGGTACAAGTTTGATAATTGTGAAAAGAACCAAATTATATTTTGTCTACTAATTTTGATATGAAAGATCTGGGTGAAGTAAATATGATTTTGGGATTTAAAGTTATAAGGAGTGAAGATGGTATAAATTTGTCACAATAACATTATGTGGAAAGACTTCTTAAAATGTTTGAACGTTTTGAGGTGACACCTGTAGCCACTCCTTACGATGCTAACTCTCAATTGAAAAATAATTATGGTGACTTAGTTGCTCAGTCTAAATATGCTCAAATTATTGAAAGTTTATTGCATTTAATGAATTTTACTAGGCCTGATATTGCCTATCTATTTGTAGATTGAGTAGATATGCTCATAATCCCAATAATGAGCATTGATTTGCACTGAATAGACTGATGAAATATTTGAGAGGAACCATGAATTATGGTATCATGTATAGTGGATTTCCTTCTATTTTAGAAGAGCATTGTGATGCAACCTGGATCTCTGATTCAGATGAGGCAAAGTCCACTAGTGGATATGTGTTTACCTTAAGTGGTGGTGCAATATCCTGAAAATCAGCTAAACAGCTGATCATTGCTAGATCGATTATGGAGTCAGAGTTTGTAGCTCTGGAGCTGGCTAGTTCTGAGGCTGAATGGCTAAAAAATTTCTTAGCGAATATATTTTTGATAAAGGATAAATTACTAGCTGATCCATTTGATGAAGGATGGATTATTGATCCCTTCGGAAGGATGAATTGTTGATCCCTTCGATGAAGGATGAATTGTTGATCCCTTTGATAAATGATGAATTGTTGATCCCTTTAATAAAGGATGAATTACCAGATGATCCCTTTGATAAAGGATGAATTGTCTCATGTGTTTATACACTAAGATTGTGAATCTGCAATTGTTATTGCGAAGAATAAATCTTACAGTTGTAAGAGCAAACACATGAAATTGAGGCATGATGTCGTTAAGCAATTGCTGAAAGATGGAATAATTGCAATTGATTATGTAAAGTCAGAATTGAATTCGTCTGATTCATTGACTAAATCCGTGGGAAGAAAATTAACTGTTCAGACCTCAATAGAAATGGATTTAAGGCCAATTGATTGTCAATAGAGATGGTAACCCAACCTATGTGATTGGATATCCCATGAAGTAGGTTCTTATTTCCTTTTTAATTTCTTGTTATAAAATTAATTTTTGCCTATATTTTTTATTCATAAACTTCAAAAGTAATTTTCAAAGTTACACAATATCAATCACTAATCCTATTTTTGAACAAATTTAATCTAAGAATGTTATATATCATTACAAAAAAATGAAATAAAATAGGAACAAAGTTTATTTTTATGAATTTAAAAATTGAGTCCACAAAATTACCTTAGAAGAAATCTGTTATATGTACCAAGCTTCTCGATATAGATGAAAAAATATATATTCAATTCAATCAACTTTTCACCTCCTACTACAATTGACTTCTTTATTAGGAGATTTTAATATATATATATATATATATATATGTATTCATCCACCTTCAATTTTATATTTCTTAATTAATTTTATTGATGTGGAGTAATAGTATCAAAGATTAGAGATGAAAAGGCAAAAAATAATATATATGTAAGAGAGTTCTTATTTTCATTTTAATTTCTTGTAATGAAATTAACTTTTACCTATATTTTTGAGTCATAAACTTCAAAACAGTTTCAAAGTTACACAATATCAATTATTAATCATATTCTTGACCCAATTTAATCTAAGAAAATATACATCATAAAAGAAACTGAAATAAAATAGAAGCAGAATTTGTTTTTATGAATTTAAAAATTGAGTGCATAAATTTACCTTAGAAGAAATCCGTTATATGTACCACGCTTCTCGATATAGATGATAGAGCATGAATCATCAATTTTTAACAAATATTGAGCAAAAAAAAGGTAATGAAATAAAAATATAAAACTTTCAACCAATAAGATTAGAAATCTTAGCGTATAAAGAAATTTTATTGAGAATAAAACACATATAAATAAGTGTAATTAAGATAAATATTCATCAATACATCATCTCATTAGATGAATTGCTACAATATACAAAAATTAAAATACATTGATAATTATGTTGGAGCATTTCTCAAGCACAACTAACCTAAAATGGTTGATACATAAATGCATAGTTTGGTAGTGAAATATATATATATATATATATATAGGAGAGGAAAAAACGACACGTGTCAGCACCACAATTATTCTTGAATTTTATTATTTTTAATTATTTTAAATATTAAATTCAAATT
>NW_006239045.1:442270-443759 GCF_000226075.1 Solanum tuberosum
TATAGTAATAATAATAATAATAGAATTTCAAAAATATGTGTAAACTTATAGAAACCACCAAAAAAATTTGATTTTTTTAATTACAATAATAATAATAATAATAATTGAATTTCAAAAATATGTGTAAAATATTTAAATAACAAAATTTTAGAAAAATAATAAATAATAATAAAATAAAATAAAAAACGGCCGTGAATCAACCATTTTCAAAAAATAAAAATTAAAGTTTTTAACACTTATTAATAATAGATAAAAAGAAAAAATGGCCACTAATTAATATGGAAAAATAATTTAAATAATAAAATTTATAAATTGAAAAAGTATAAATGAAAAAGAAAATCAGAAGGGTTGTGAATCAACCATTTTCAATAAATAAAAATTAATAACTTAACTCTTATTATTATTATCATTAATAATAATGATAATAATAATAATCTATCTATATATAATAGGAGAAGAAAAAAGACCACATGTCAGCACCATGAATTTTCAGAATTTTAAATAATAAAAAATAAAAATTATATAAATAATTAAATATTATAAATTTGAAATTTAAAACAAAATAGACACATGTCATCAACTTACACAAATAATGACAAATGTCAACATTTTAAAACATATATTTACTATTTTTTTTTAAATCTAATTTATAAATTAGTAAAAAGATTGATTTTTTAAAGTCATTTAATCGAGGAAAAATTTCAATATTTAAAAAAAAAAACAATTTTTTAAACGTTTTAAATCGGAAAATCTTTTTTAAAGAAAAGAATACGTATGCACAATGGAGTCTTTTTAAACATAATTTATACTATATTTACAAAATTAATTTACAATCTTAAATTAAAACTAAACATATTTTAAATTTGAAAATCTAAAGAAAAAGAATACTTTTATATTTTAAATAGAAGTAAATAATCGTACCACATGTTTTTTTTTTTAAAAAAATAACTTCCCATTTTTTAAAAAAATCTGTTAAATATTTAAATTAATTATTTACTACTATTTTGTTTTTATATCAATTTATTTACAAATTGTTAAATATTTGCATTATAGAGAATGATGTTTTATGCTATTATTTGAAAAAATATATGTTGGATACAAAAATAAATTGACGAACTATTAAAAAATATTGCAATGAAGACATAGTATGTGCTAACATATATGCAATCATCTGGGATTTTATAACTGAAGAAGATGATTCACATAATTTTGCCGAAAATGTTCAGTAAGTTCTATTTCTTAATTATTTCATATTTATTAATGATTATCTTTATTATGCACTATGACGAAATGACTTAAAATAGTGTGATTTTTTTTTTCCAGATTGAAGGATTGCATAGCATGTTGAGGATTGAAGGGTTGCATAGCTTGTGACAAGAAATTTCTTCTTCTTTTTTTTAAAATTTAATAACTCAAATTTATTATTTATTATAAATTATAATAATAAATTTAATTTAAAAAATAATAATTCCTCTTTTGCCAAAATAAT
>NW_006239045.1:445800-450889 GCF_000226075.1 Solanum tuberosum
CGCGTCGCGATGGTTACTATTATCGAGGGTCGTATCGCGCGCCGCGATGGATGCATGGACAGATATGTCCCCCATGGGTCCCGGACTGAGAGACAGCGGGTGTGTATCATTAGGTCAGACATGCATCACTATACTTGACATTGCATTTCATTGCATTGCACTTCTTTATTATTGGTGAGCTTGATCTTGTGTGTTGTTGATCTTGTGAGTGCCTTTTTATGGAACTTGTGACTGATGAATATTGAGCTTGTTGTTGAAGATATGCATTTGTTAGAGTGTTGTTGTTGAGGATATGAAACTATTGTTGTTGTTGCGGATATGAAATTGTTAGAGTGTTGTGTTGAGCTATGTTCTTTGTAAACTGTTAACTGTTATGTTAGATCTTGTGAGTGCCTTTTTATGGAACTTGTGACTGATGAATATTGAGCTTGTTGTTGAGAATATATGATTGTTAGAATGTTGTTGTTGAGATATGTGCTTGTAACTTGTGAACTGTTAGGTTGGGCTGGTTTTATACAGATTGTAGTTGTGAATGTTCGGTTGGGGTGTAAGGAGTACTTGTATTCTATCCCCTTAGCTCGTGTTTAGAGGTTTACTTGCTGAGTACCGTGTGGTTTGGTACTCACCCCTTGCTTCTACAAATTTTTGTAGGTTACGAGCCTGGATTTTTGTGGTACTTGTTATTTTCTTCTTTTTCGAGGCTTCTGGGAGATTTGTGAGGTAGTTGTTTGTCTTCTCAGCGATCCTTCTTACTCCTGTTTATGATCTTGTTCTACTCTAGAAACAATGTCATATGAGACTTGTATTTTTCTTTTGATTCAATTGTAATACTTTAGAGGCTTGTACACGTGACAACCATATTTTTGGGGTAATTTTGAGTTCATTATAAAAATTTCCGCAATTTATTGTAATGGTTGAGTTTTAGGCTGACTTGTCTTGGTGGGATAAGGCGAGTGCCATCACATCCATTTTTGGATCGTGACAAAATGGTATCAGAGCACCAGGTTCATAAGTCTCATGTGTATACAAGTCGAGTCTAAGTAGAGTCTCGACGATCGGTATGGAGACGTCTGTACTTATCTTCGAGAGGCTATAATGACTTTTAAGAAAAAATTTCACTTCTTGAATCTCTATCGTGCGTACTTGGTCCGATTTGATTCTTACCGCTTTATTTCATTCACTCTCATTTGTGTGATGACTCGTGCGTAGTTCCTCATGTGAGTATTTAGTGTGTTGTGTATTGGTTGGAGATTAGATCTGGTATTAAGGTAGAAGTGATAGACTTATGAAAAGGACGTGTGATTATATTCGAAAGGGTTGAGTAAGGTGATGACTTGATGATGCAGTGTGAGGATATTTGAATGATGAGTTTGAAGAATGGTTTGAGGGACTTCATAAGCGTGTTATCTTTTTCAGGTTTAGTTACCCCCTTTGCAGGAATAATACTTTTGTGGTATAGGCAATATAGAGTGGTTTGACAGTTAGAAGTTGAATAATTAAAGGAGTGGCTAGATAATGAACATTGTATCTTTGGAAACTATAATTAATAAAGTTGTCATAACAGGTATGAGTTACTTAGCGAATGATGAGAATGATGTTGTACCAATTGAGGTTAGAATCTCTTTTGTGGTTTCATAGATTGAGTGTATACCAAAGAAGGTCATGATACGACTATTACAATGGTGCCAATTCTTACTTGGTTAGAGTTATGGAATGTGTTACTCTATTATGGACCTGATCTACGAAGGAATGCATATTGCTTTTGATGAGAGACTGAACGAATTTGGTAGTGTATAATAGTTACTTAATGGGTAAAAATGTGTGTGCTATTTGGGTACAATCTTCTCGGTAGGTATGATATGTTCTAGTGGTGGATTATTGATATGGTATTAATGTATTAGGTTAAGAAGTGTATCCTGAGGGTTTTAAATGAGGACCGGTGATTTCATCTTAAGGTCCAAGGGAATGGATATATATCAGAATGATAAGCTTATGGGTAAAGGAAGTCTCAAAAAGTATGCTTGTGCGAAGGTAATTGAGATTTTAGTAAGAAAGTGCATATAAGATTGGGTTAGTCCTTTGATTTTTGTTGGTATAACTGGATTTAAGGTGTCATGTTGATGAAGAGGCTTACTTTGTGGTGATGACAAAAGCATGATGGTAATAAGAATTCGTGATGGATTGTGACTGAGATGCAACTATATAATAAGGATTGTTTGTTAAAACAAAAAAATTGTATTGCAATGATGGCTTGCAAGTATCTAATGTTGTGATTGGCTACTAATTGATGAGTAATGTGGTTGCATGAAAAGTTATAGGAGGTGCTGAGACACCACTCAAATAGAATTGAAATGAACTAGTGTCATAATAATAAAAAAAATAGTGGGATGTAGTGTAGCCATTGGAAAGAGGTGAGAGCAAGAATATTTTCTCTTATTGCAAGGGCTAAAGAGAAATCTTCAAAGGGATTGAGAATTGAGGTATAGAGACATGTGGTTCCGTCTGTTTTACTATGATTATGGTTATAGTGTTATGTGTCATTCATATCAGTTAAAAGTTGTTGGATAGGGCTTGAGAAAGAAGTCTATAGACGTTTGGCTCGAGTGTGATGATAAGTGCTTTATTGTTTTGAGTTTGTTAATTGGTACAGTTGAATTTTAACGAAGGATACTGTAAGATCAATGGAGAGGCCATCAATTATAGACTAAGATAGGTGAATTCATAAAGATATTCAATGTATAAGCTAATGTTGATAGATAATGGGATTGTGTTACACGGTTGGGAAAAAAAATTCAAGTTTTTCATTGTGAGTTTAGGTTGTGGCAGTGTGTTTTGTCAAGGTATGGATTGATAAGGTAAGATGTGATCGATCTTATTGAGTATAAAACATTTGGAATGACTTATACATAATTTGAGTAGTGAATTTGGTTACTTTTGATTGGTATACCTATGGGGGGGGGGGGGGTTTCATGTAATGTTTTGATTTAGAGGATAAGGTAAAAATATCAAGGTTTGTTGGTCAAAGGATAATATTGGTAAGCAATTGCGTCAGTGAAAGGAAAAAGAGTCTGGTGTATTGAAGAGTTCAAGGTATTTAATATTACGTCATGGGAAGAATTTAAGAGATGTGAAGGAATAAAACCTCTCATATATACTCTTGGTTCGAAGTTGAAGGACGTATGGATTTTCATATATAAGTTCTAATATGACTATGACTGTGAATTGGTTTAGTATAGACTTACTAGGGATTTATCAGCAATTTTTATGAAGATTGGGTTTTGAATTTGGTGAAAAACAGTGAGGTTTGTAAGATTATGTGATGTTATTTGGGGCTAAATTGTTCAGATTATGGTAGGTGACTTATGGATACACTACAGTATGGACCTACAATTATACATGGTTATTGAGAATTTTGAAGGGGTTGAAACTACTATTTTTATGAGACAACCTAGACTGGTATGATGTGTTACATAGGCATTTGATGGTGAGTAGAGGTTACGAGCTTATAGTATAGAATTATTGGAGTGATCAATGATTTTCTTTGAGTCTTGGCATGACATATATAATGGGTTGAATGGTAGTTGAAACTTGGTATGTAAAAGATTGTCAGGTATATGATGATTTTGAATATTAGTTGAAATTTGGTATCTGAAAGATTACGTGGAGTCGACATTGTGAGTGACTCAATAATTTTATCTCGATAGGAGAGTACTATTAGATTTGGAATTAGTTCTATCAGCCTTGAGTGTGACACGTATCTATCATGGGATGGTTAAATGGAAAGAGAGGGAACCCTAGTTTGAAATTTTTGGAGGCAACAATGTGTTTCCTAAGAAGACTTTGATATGAGTGACAGTTGAGAGTAAGGTAAATGGTTGGTGTGGTTATGATATTTGTTGGTATTAAGAGTGTTGGATTCAATGGAGTACTGTGAGAAGTATATGAGGTTTGATGAATCCAGTATTTGTAATATTGTAACGGGGATCAGACTGATTGATTGTGGTTGGCTAAAAATCAAAGAGATGGAGTCAAATGAATTGAAATGTTTGACATAGGCACTTTGGAAGAAGTACTTAGTGTTATTCGACTTTGGTTCTGTATATTCTTATGTGATCAACTATTTTATTTCGGACATGATTTGGAGTATGATTCATTGCATATGTTCACGTGTGTTGCTACATCTATGGGTGAATTTCTAGTGGTGGATCGGATGTACCGATCCTATATTGTCCCTCTTGATAGGGGTTGGATCATTGGGCAGACTTGGGCATTTCAATTATGATAGATTTGGTGTTGTTTGGGATAGTGAAAGTATACCAGTAATTTTATACACAACTTTGGTTATGAGAACTTATAGAAGAGCTTTCGTGAATAGTTACAGTTATCAGAAACTATTGTTAAAGGTTTTGTGTCTTGGTGTGTACCGCTTGTTGGGTGGTTACTTGATCTTATTCTCCTTTGGGTTAGATATGTTTGATTTTCCCTTGATGAGTACTCGATGTCTAAAGATCAGATTTTTATAACTTAAGCTCGTGAAAAGATTGTGTTGTGATAAAAAAAATCTTGATAAGATCTGTGATGGTGAGCATTATGAGTGTGTGGTAGTTGATTGAAGTTTACTTCTTGTTGTAGCCGGTATCGATTCAAGATGTTATCTTGGTTATGTGAGAAAAGATTCATCATGATGGGTGTGTTATGGTCCAATGGGTTTCAGTTTAGATTGAATTCATGAGTTAGTTTGTGGCTTGATAATCACTCCTGATTTATAGATCTTCCAAAGTTTGATTGGGAATTTCAGTTCTCGGTAGTTGATCTTGATGGAATGGTCCTAAGGAAGAGTTCACTTGGAGAGAGGAACACGACTCCGAAAGTCATACCTCAGGCTCTTGGTATCCCTTAGTATTTGAATTTCTTTTACTTTATGTTCGAGGACGAACATGAATTTTAGTAATGGATAATGAAATGACCCGAAAGGTCATTTTTGGAAATTTTGAATATTCATTTAACTAGAGTAAATTAATTAACGGTTAATTATTAAAATAACTAATTTTAGTTAATAATTATGGGTTAAGTTTATAATTATTTTGTT
>NW_006239045.1:451287-453315 GCF_000226075.1 Solanum tuberosum
CTCTCTTTGTTAATTGCATCCATGGATGACTAGCCATGGTCATGAGGTATTCTTCACATGGTATCAGAGCACGAGGTATTTCGATTTGTATGTGCATCTTCGATCTTGTTCTGGTTCTGTGTTGATTTTTCGATCGTTTTGCTAGTTTGAGTTTTTTTTTTTTGGATCTGGTTCTGTGTTGATTTTTCGAAGTTGATTGCTTTGATTGTTTGAGGTTTTTGGATCCGCTGTTTCTCTTCACTTAGATCGATTTATTCTTGGTGATTTGTTTGTTTTGAATCCACTATGGTGATTGAGGGTGATTCTTCTTCGACTGAGAATGTTGTGAATAACAATGGCGTTGATCTGAGTTCCCCTTTGTATATGCATCCCTCCGATAATCCATGTGTCTCGTTAGTTCAAATTCCTTTTGATGGAGTAGGGTATAGATCATGGAGACGAAGTGTTCTCAGAGTTTTGTCAGTTAAGAGTAAACTGGGTTTTGTCAATGGTGATTGCAAGAGGCCCGATCCAGGAACATCACAATTCCGTCAATGGGGAAGATGTGATGACATGGTTACTTCCTGGATTCTTAACTCCTTGGCTAAGGAAATTGCAGAAAGTGTGGAATATGTTTCTGATTCATTCGAATTGTGGAAGGAGTTGGAAGATCGATATGATCAGACTAATGGTGCAAAGTTATACCAGATTCAGCGTGAGATCAATGAACTATCACAGGGAAATTTAGACATTACTACTTACTATACTAAGATGAAAAGGCTGTGGGAAGAGTTGAGCACATTGCATATCAGAACTCAATGTAACTGTAATTGCACTTGTGGAGCTAAGGATAGTGTGTTTAAGACATAGCAGGATAGGAGATTGATACAATTCCTTATGGGATTAAATGAGGTCTATACTGTAATTCGAGGGAATATCCTCATGATGAATCCATTGCCTTCCCTAGCACAAACTTTTTCTTTGTTAGTACAGGATGAAAAACAGAGAGAGATTAAACCTAATGCTCAGGTGTTCATGGAGTCTGCAGCTCTGAATGCAGGCAATTCAGGGAAGAAGGTCATGGAGTCTGTTGCTTTCAATGCAAATGGCTCGGCAGGAGCAAGTACTTCCAGGTCTACTAGGCAAAATTATTCTTCTACAAACAACACCAACACCAATTTTAGAACTAACTATTCTCAGACCAATTCCTACATTGGTAACAGGACTCGTATTATATGTGATTACTGCAAGAGACCAGGACACATCAGGGACAAATGCTATAAGTTGCATGGTTACCCACAAACAAACAATTATCCAAATTTTAACAATCAGAATGGATATAGAGACAGAAGCACCAATCAGAATTCCAGGTTCAACAAGGGTAAAAGTCTTATGGCTGATGTTCAAAGTGGTTGTTGTTCAGGGGAAGAGGTGCACAGGGGAAATCATAATGACACAGGTCCCCAATTGACAAGAGAACAATATACACAATTTGTGGAGCTATTACAACAGTTTCAGACTAAGAAAGACAATGCCAATCAGATGGACTTTGCTGGTGCTGGTGGTAATGCAAATTTCGCATGTATGATAGCATGTACTTCTTCAATTGATTTTGGCAAGTTATCTTGCAGATGTTCTCACAACAAGAATGACTCTTGGATCCTTGACTCAGGAGCCTCCAATCATATGACTTTTGACATAACATTCCTAACAAACATTACTTATCTCCCTTGCCCTTTATTGATTACTTTACCAAATGGTTACAAGGTGAAAGTTGTGCAAATTGGTAATGTGGTACTTGCATCAAACATTGTTTTACAAGAAGTGTTGTATGTGCCTTCTTTTAAGTACAATCTTGTTTCCATTAATTGTCTTTCAAAATCCATACCTAAAAGCATTGTGCATTTTTCTGAATCCTCATGCATTCTGCAGGCCCCTTCAATGAAGAGGCCTCTGGTCATTGGTGAAGCAAAAGATGGACTATATTTTCTATGTTCTAAGTGTCCTGGTGCTTCATGTGCTGCTTCAACTACTTCCACTACTGGCTGC
>NW_006239045.1:453670-458377 GCF_000226075.1 Solanum tuberosum
GGATAGGAGATTGATACAATTCCTTATGGGATTAAATGAGGTCTATACTGTAATTCGAGGGAATATCCTCATGATGAATCCATTGCCTTCCCTAGCACAAACTTTTTCTTTGTTAGTACAGGATGAAAAACAGAGAGAGATTAAACCTAATGCTCAGGTGTTCATGGAGTCTGCAGCTCTGAATGCAGGCAATTCAGGGAAGAAGGTCATGGAGTCTGTTGCTTTCAATGCAAATGGCTCGGCAGGAGCAAGTACTTCCAGGTCTACTAGGCAAAATTATTCTTCTACAAACAACACCAACACCAATTTTAGAACTAACTATTCTCAGACCAATTCCTACATTGGTAACAGGACTCGTATTATATGTGATTACTGCAAGAGACCAGGACACATCAGGGACAAATGCTATAAGTTGCATGGTTACCCACAAACAAACAATTATCCAAATTTTAACAATCAGAATGGATACAGAGACAGAAGCAACAATCAGAATTCCAGGTTCAACAGGGGTAAGAGTCTTATGGCTGATGTTCAAAGTGGTTGTTGTTCAGGGGAAGAGGTGCACAGGGGAAATCATAATGACACCGGTCCCCAATTGACAAGAGAACAATATACACAATTTGTGGAGCTATTACAACAGTTTCAGACTGAGAAAGACAATGCCAATCAGATGGACTTTGCTGGTGGTAATGCAAATTTCGCAGGTATGATAGCATGTACTTCTTCAATTGATTTTGGCAAGTTATCTTGCAGATGTTCTCACAACAAGAATGACTCTTGGATCCTTGACTCAGGAGCCTCCAATCATATGACTTTTGACATAACATTCCTAACAAACATTACTTATCTCCCTTGCCCTTTATTGATTACTTTACCAAATGGTTACAAGGTGAAAGTTGTGCAAATTGGTAATGTGGTACTTGCATCAAACATTGTTTTACAAGAAGTGTTGTATGTGCCTTCTTTTAAGTACAATCTTGTTTCCATTAATTGTCTTTCAAAATCCATACCTAAAAGCATTGTGCATTTTTCTGAATCCTCATGCATTCTGCAGGCCCCTTCAATGAAGAGGCCTCTGGTCATTGGTGAAGCAAAAGATGGACTATATTTTCTATGTTCTAAGTGTCCTGGTGCTTCATGTGCTGCTTCAACTACTTCCACTACTGGCTGCTTGTCAAGTCAAGATGTTTTCAATTCTAAGTTTGTTTCTGTCCCTACTTATTCATGTAAACACAGTACATGTGATTCTAAGTCCAAGTCTGTTTCATTTCCTGCTTCTTCATGTACCTGTACTCAACACTGTGTTTTAGTCAATAAAAGTCCTAATATTTCTGCTTCTTTTCTGACTCATGCTTGCAATGATGTGAATGTGTTGTGGCATAATAGACTTGGACATGTACCTTTTGTGAAAATGAGAGAAATTAAGTCCATACCTGAGAATTTTTCTGCCAAACAACCTTTCCTTTGTAATATTTGCCCAATGGCAAGGCAAGAAAGACTACCTTTTCCTCACAGTACCCATACTTCTACCAGAATATTTCAATTGCTACATATAGATCTATGGGGTCCCTATCATATGGTGACACATGATAACTATAGGTACTTTGTCACTCTTATTGATGATTATAGCAGATGTACATGGACTCAATTGTTGACTTGTAAAAGTAACACCTTAGAAGTCATCAAAAATTTCTTGTCTATGATTCAAACTCAATTCAACACTTGTGTTCAAACCATAAGAACTGACAATGGGCTAGAATTTGTCAATACTGAAACCACAACATTTCTTAAAAACAAGGGAATAATCCATGAGAAAACATGTCCGTACACACCACAACAAAATGGGGTGGTGGAAAGAAAACATAAGTACTTATTAGAGACTACCAGGGCCCTCCTTTTTCAATCTAAATTGCCTCTCAAATACTGGGGTGAATGTGTGTTATATGCCACATACATTATTAACAGGCTCCCCACTTCTCATACGAAAGGCAAATGTCCTTATGAACTATTATATAACACTAAGCCAGTTTACTCCCACATGAGAACATTTGGCTGCCTATGTTATCCTACTCTTCCAAAACCTCATAGGGACAAATTCCAAGCCAGGACCACACCACACATCTTCCTAGGTTATCCTTTTGGATCAAAAGGTTACAAAGTTCTGAGTCTAGCCACTAAAAAGATACACATCTCCAGGGATGTAGTTTTTAAAGAAAGCATTTTTCCTTTTGCTGTTCTTCCTGATGTCTCTTCTTTTCCTTCTGTTTTGCATTCTGTGCCTTTCATAGATATTGTGCATCCTAACATTGAGTCACAACCTGTACAACATGTTGAAAATACTGTAATTGAAGCAAGTGACACTTTACCTCACACTTCACCTAATCATGTAACTAATTCTCCTACCACCATTCATTCCTCTAATCCTGAACCTACAGTCTCGTGCAGACCCTCTAGACCACATAAATTACCCACATACCTTCATGATTATGTTCTTCCAAGACCTATGACTAAACCTTTACAAAATTCAAATATTTCCCTGAACTCTGTCTTCTCCAAACACCAACACATACCACCTGAAGTCTTGGCACTTGAGAGTCAATCACTTGTGAGAAATGTCAGTAATGATGATGAACCTTCTTCATATGGGGAGGCTGCTATGAACCCTGCCTGGCAACATGCCATGACACAGGAGTTTGAGGCATTACATACAAACCACACTTGGGATCTTGTTAATCTACCTAATGGCAAGAAGGCCATTGGCTGTAGGTGGGTCTATAAAGTAAAACATAAGGCTGATGGGACCATCGAAAGATTCAAAGCAAGACTTGTAGTAAAGGGATACACCCAAGAAGCTGGAGTTGATTATACAGAAGCATTTTCACCAGTGATCAAGATGACAACTGTGAGAGCTTTACTGGCCACAGCTGTGAAGAAGGGCTGGAATATATTTCAACTTGATGTAAATAATGCATTCCTTCATGGAGATTTACATGAAGAGGTATATATGGAGGTTCCCCAGGCTTAGTGGTAACACAAACCTGGGCTGGTATGCAAACTAAACAAGTCCCTATATGGTCTTAAACAAGCCAGCAGGCAGTGGTATGCCAAACTGGCTGAGGCTTTGTATTCAAAGGGGTATACTCACTCATTGAATGATTATTCCTTGTTCCACAAGAAGTCTAAAAATTCCAGCATTTTTGTTGCTGTCTATGTAGATGATGTAATTCTAACAGTCACCAGTGATTCTGAGATTGAAGAACTCAAAATCTTCCTCCATGACAAGTTTAAGATTAAGGACTTGGGAAGGCTACACTATTTTCTTGGGATGGAAGTACTCTACAAGGAGGATGGACTTATTATCTCTCAAAGGAAGTTTGTTCTTGACTTGTTAAAAGACTACAAAGTTGCAAGTATGAGCAGCTGCAACTCTCCACTTGACCCTGCAGTGAAACTACATGCCAAGGAAAGAGCTCCCTTATCAGAACCTCTCTTTTATAGAAAGCTTGTTGGGAAGCTGAATTTCCTGACTAACACTAGAATGGATATTTCATACAGTGTGCAGCATCTCAGCCAATTTATGCAGAACCCTCGAGAACCTCATTTACAAGCAGCTTTTCACATATTGAGGTACCTCAAGGCAGACCCCACTCTGGGAATTTTCATGTCCCAAGATCAATCATACAATGTTAAGGCCTATTGTGACTCTGACTGGGCTGCATGCCCTGACACCAGGAAGTCTATAAGTGGTTATATTGTCTTGTTAGGCAACAGTCCACTCAGCTGGAAGTCCAAGAAACAAGAGACTATATCTCTGTCTTCAGCAGAAGCAGAGTATAGGGCTCTCAGGAAAGTTGCAGGAGAATTAGTCTGGCTCAGCAGATTATTAACAAAACTCACATTGCAATTGCCTATGCCTATTGAAGTATACTGCGACAGTCAATCTGCTCTGCACATAGCTAGAAATCCAGTATTTCACGAACGCACTAAACATATTGAAGTTGATTGTCACTTTGTGAGAAATCTACTTCAGTCAGGCCTTATTTCACTACACCACATAAGTTTTGATAATCAACTGTCCTTATTTCACTACACCACATAAGTTCTGATAATCAACTGGCAGATATATTGACGAAGACATTGACCGGGTTTAAACATTCTACAGCATTGAGCAAGTTGTCAGTGTTCTCCACACCTTCAACTTGAGGGGGGGGTGTTATGAGTTAGTTAATTATGATAGTTAGTTTACTAGTCTAATCAGTTAGTTAGTCTGTTCAGTTAATTAGTTAGAATAAGTTTGTTACTGATTCCTTTCTATCAACATGTCAACTCACTAGTTAGTTAGAGTTTGTTTTTCTCATTCTGTATAAATGTGTGTTCTCATCATAATGGAAATCAGTTAATTGATTCCTCCCAATTATGTGTCTTCCTCTCTGCTCTCTCTCTTTGTTAATTGCATCCATGGATGACTAGCCGTGGTCATGAGGCATTCTTCACAGATTAGAATTGGATTTCGTGCAATCCTGTGATCATTACGGCCAAATGCCATTTATGTAATCATAATAACTGTTAGTATTACTTTATATTGGCTTTGAAGAGGAAAAAGGGGAAAAAGTGGATTTGGAATAAGAAAATTGGAAAATTGGTATATATCTGTATAAAGTAATTTTGGAATTGAGAAACGATGGTGAATACTAGGAGTAATGATTC
>NW_006239045.1:459121-462161 GCF_000226075.1 Solanum tuberosum
GTACTAAGCAGGTTGTAGTTGTGGAGGTGGTAATTGATGAATATTGAGCTTGTTGTTGAGAATATATGATTGTTAGAATGTTGTTGTTGAGATATGTGCTTGTAAATTGTGAACTGTTAGGTTGGGCTGGTTTTATACAGATTGTAGTTGTGAAGGTTCGATTGGGGTGTAAGGAGTACTTGTATTCTATCCCCTTAGCTCGTGTTTAGAGGTTTACTTGCTGAGTACCGTGTGGTTTGGTACTCACCCCTTGCTTCTACAAATTTTTGTAGGTTACGAGCCTGGATTTTTGTGGTACTTGTTATTTTCTTCTTTTTCGAGGCTTCTGGGAGATTTGTGAGGTAGTTGTTTGTCTTCTCAGCGATCCTTCTTACTCCTGTTTATGATCTTGTTCTACTCTAGAAACAATGTCATATGAGACTTGTATTTTTCTTTTGATTCAATTGTAATACTTTAGAGGCTTGTACACGTGACAACCATATTTTTGGGGTAATTTTGAGTTCATTATAAAAATTTCCGCAATTTATTGTAATGGTTGAGTTTTAGGCTGACTTGTCTTGGTGGGATAAGGCGAGTGCCATCACATCCATTTTTGGGTCGTGACATAAAATCTCTAATAAAGAAGACAATTATGGAGGGAGGTGAAAAGTTGATTGAATTGAATAAAGAAAAAATTAATTATAAAAAATAAAATAAGTAAATAATTTTTTCTCCCATCTTTTAACTTATGCAAAATTAAATAATGAAAGTTATTAATATGGAAGATTAGATAGTTATGAGTATTTTATTAATATAATTTAGACTATCATTTATAAATATGTAGAGGTGTGAGTTATAAAGATGAATTTTTTATATTAATTAATTATAAAAATAAAAAATCATAATCAAAAAAGGAGAAAAAAGAGAGATAAAAATAACTATGCTTATATCTGATTTAATTTAATTTAATTTATTTATATATATATAAATAACAATTACATATGTAATATTTTAATTACAATTATATTTATAAATGTTTTAAATTAAATAAAGAAGACAAAAGAAGAAATCTTGGAAAGTAAATCGTATAAAATAAATGAGGAAAGAGAAAATGTAAGTGTAGTTATTTTCTGAAATTTTTAAAAGCATAATTATTTTGAAAAAAAAAAGGAAAATAAAGAAGGAGAAAGAGAATCTTAGGAAGATATAAATAGTGTAGTAATAATGAGGAAATAGAAAAGTT
This sequence comes from Solanum tuberosum, assembly GCF_000226075.1. Classification (NCBI taxonomy): domain Eukaryota; kingdom Viridiplantae; phylum Streptophyta; class Magnoliopsida; order Solanales; family Solanaceae; genus Solanum; species Solanum tuberosum. The sequence continues at coordinate 460,344 of NW_006239045.1, forward strand.
AAGTGTACCTATTTTTCTGATTTTCATAAATTAAAGGGAAAAATCCAAAAAATGACAAAAAAGATAAATGGCAATCATGGCACATATATATATACTAGTAAAGAAAGCCCGGGCGCTGGCCGGGCCCAACCATTAATAAAGTTATATTGTTACTCTCTCCGTCCCATATTAGATGAGCATCTTACTAAAAATATTTTTTCATATTATTTGAGCACTTATTAAATTAGGATAGAATTAATTAATTCTTTCCATTTTACCCCTACAATTAATATGACCATTCCTATATTGTATGTGTATTTTTGTAACTCATTTCAATGTGCATTGATATAAACAAAGGGCAAAATGGTGAAATTTTCCAATGTATTAATGATTTCTTAATCACCGTGTAAAGTTGATGGGACGGAGGGAGTATAGTTTATGTATTGTTATAAAATTAGTAAAGATTGTTATAATATATTTTACTCATAAGTGAGCTAATATAGAAACTTATTTGTCATTTGTCTTTTTAATTTCAATTTTAAATAGCAAATAAATGTAGCGATAAGATTGAGAGTAGAAATGAAGCATATCTTTCTAAATTTAAGTAAAAATAAACAGAGTAGAAGAAACATTAGGGTTATCAATAGGACGATTCATTCGGTTATTTTTAAAAAAATTATATCATTCAATTTTTTGGCTATTTTATAATGTATAAGCAAAATTAAAATGGGGCATATTTATGTATTATGCCTTGTGTATATGTATGCGTATGTATCTATTCGAGCAGGTGAGGGACACGCGAGTTTTTTATATCTATTCGAGCAGGTGTGGGCCGGGTAAATAGTAAAATTGAGCTTGAAGTTGTCAAGCTTTTAACTAAAAATTGGTCCAAAGTGGGGTAATGATAGAGTCCAAATTTCAGATTTAAAAAATGGCCATAGAATTGCGAATTTAGCTGAATCAAATGGCCAAATGCATTATAAATGCCAATGAAATTAAGGAAGTGGCCAAATTGAATTAAATTGTTGAGTTAGATCAAATTAAAAATAACATGAATTATTATCGATCAACAATTGAGCTTTCCTAACTTTAACAAGATAAAATAATTAAATTAACATAACTAACTATCATATCATCATCATATATATATTATATATTATATATTATATATCTATATCTTCTATACTACCTTAAAAGCATGAACTCCCTAACTTAAATGTTAAATTACTATAATACCCCCAACTTAAAAGCACTCCCTAACTTGAATGTTAAATTACTATAATATCCCAAACTTAAAAGCAGACACCTTTTCACATTATTGGGTAGTAACATTTTCGAAGGTATGTGACTTTTTGGATAAGTTATGATTTTTCTGAAGGGTTGTGACTTATCTGATAAAGCACGATAAACAACTTTTCATACTATCATTTGTTGTCTATAAATAGAGAGGTTTTCTCACACTTTTAAACTACAAATTTTGTAAGTTTTCTATTCATATTCTTAAACAAGAAACATTGTGAGAGTTGTCCAATTATGCAAGTACAATTATTTTTGTGGGTAAACTAGATAGATCAACAAAAATTGATGCCACAAGGAGAATAGAAATACTCAACCTCAAACTAGAAGACTATCTAGATAATTAATATGTTCTCATTTTCATAGTCATAAATATACTTTTGCAGCAACTTCAACTTGACCAGAAGTTAAATGATTTTCTGTTGCAACTACAACTTGGTGTTCAAGTTGTGCAAAGTCTCAAACTGTTCAAGAAAAATGATTTGATAAAATATTTGTCTGAAGTCCTAACTAGATTTAATAGGTACTCATCAGTTTCCAATT
>NW_006239045.1:462238-486251 GCF_000226075.1 Solanum tuberosum
ATCTTTAAGACCACAAAGTTAAAAGACGTTTTTATATATTCTACATATCCTTAAATTAAAAGTATTTTTTATTTTTTAAAATTTCATATCAAATTAAAATTAAACAAATCTATATCTATCTTTTTTTATCCATTCTACCTTAAAAGAATGAAATGCCTAGCTTAAATATTAAATTATAATAAAACCCCCAACTTAAAACACCAAATTTAGTATATCTTCTATAATTTATATTGTATTAAATTTATTTATTTATATTATATTAAAAAACAATCACCTTTTCACATTGAAGGGTTGTGACATTTTCAAATGCTTATAACTTTTCCGAAGAATTGTGACATTTTCGAAGGGCTATGACTTTTTACAAGGTTGCAACTTTTTCGAAGAGTTGTGACTTTTTCGAAGGGTTATGACTTTTCCAAAGAGTTATTACTTTTTCGATGAGTTGTGACCTTTTAGAAGGGTTGTGACTTTTTTTTTACAAGGGACAATAAGCATTCCTTCATACACTACCCTTTGTTGACTATAAAAAAAGGGGTTTCCTCAAATTTTCGAACTACAATTTTATAATATTTTTCATTGTTGTTCTTCTTCTTCATAAAACACCCAATTTACTATATTTTCTATAATATTATATTTACTTATTTATATTATAATATATTATATTTAAAGAAGACATCATTTCACATTGAATGATTACGACTTTTCCAAAGAGTTGTGACTTTTGTGTTGAATTGTGACTTTTTCAAAGGGTGGTGACTTTTATGATAAGAAATCATATGCACATGCTCATACTAGCCTTTGTTAAGTATAAATGGAGGGATTTCCTCATATTTTTAAACTATGAATTTTTTATGTTTTCTATCCTTCTCTTCTTAAAAACTCAAGATTGATTTACAGATGTTGACAATCTCAATGTTTAGTGAAATTTGAACACTTCCTAACATCAATGTTAAATTATATAATACTCACCCTAAAAACATCTAATTTAGTAGATGTTCTATATTTTATACCAATATTTATTTGTATGATATTATGTTAAAAGTAAGAACTCCAATAATACAATAATAACTAAATAACTCACTATGTGGGAGGGAGGAGAAAGTATATTGAAGAGCTGTAATTAAGAAATTTTAAGAGTGACTAACTTTCAACAGTAATCATAAGAAAGTTTACATCCACTATTCATAGAAACTTATAGAGAAAATGGTCAAATGTCCCCCTAACCTATACTCGAATTTCCAACTACACACTTGAATTTCACGGGGGTCCTATCACCCCCTAAACTGTTAAAAATTGAAATAATTACACCCCTAAAAAATCACAACCACATTTATGTTGATAAGTGAAATGCATGCGTTTGACAGGTGTAAATTTTATTAAAAACTTTTTTTTATAAATTTTTTCCTTATTGATTCATCATTTAAAAACTTTGTTGAAGGTTAAAAGGTCAAAATTTATAGATCTGTGTCTTTTGATCTTCTTATTTGAATTTTGTTGATTATAATGTTGATTATTAGTTGTTTGAAGCTGAAAACACTGTTTAAATGATTTCATAGCTGCAATTTTTAGTTCTAAGAACGCCGGATTTCCATGGAAATGGGTAAGCTTCAATATGATTTTTTTGAATCTATATTCTTGAATTGGAAGCAAGTGATTTCGTTGATGGTTTGAAGAATTTTGTGTGGCTGAAAATTGAAGTTCAAGGTTGAAACCGTGAAGCACAACTTAAACCACCATTAAAGTTAGTTCAAAAGCTTGAGTTCTTATTTCGACTTGCCACAAACGATCTCCGTTTTAAGTGGGTAATATACCAAAAGAATCGAAACGGTGAGAAAAGTTTATATCTAGAATTTGGAGTGATTTGAAGAAAAGTTGAGGTGATTTGGCATCAATTTTTTTATAAAAATTGTTCTAAAGAAGATGAAGAACTGGTTGCATTTTTAGATTTGCAAGGAAATTATCAATTGTTAAATAAGTTGAAGAATATTATTTGAAGCTAAAATTAGTAATGGCAAGATGATGAGTGACGATGAGATTTGGTGGCTGCCATTGATGATCTACTTCTAGTAGGTATGAAGAAGAAAACAAATTAGAACTAGAAACAAATACAAGATAAAGGGAGAAAAAAAAAAAATACAGAAATTTATGAAAAAATATTAAAAGTAAAGTTTTAATTTTATTTTTTTTAATGTTCACTCTCTCAAGGAGAGTGCAATACACTCACTTGCCATGTAGGCATTTAGGGTGATGATAATTTTAGTTTTAAACAGTTTAGGGGGGTGATAGGACTCCCGTAAAGAATAAGTGTGTAGTTGAGAATCCAGTCATAGCTTAAGGGGGCATTTGACCATTTTCTCAAACTTATACTTTATCATTCATTTTGTAATTGTTACTTAAATTTTTTTATTTTTTTATATTCACATTATTTTTAAAAATAATGTAGTACATGATTTGCAACACACGTGCGTCAAAACTAGTATATATATATATATATATACTAGTTTTGACGCACGTGTGTTGCAAATCATGTACTACATTATTTTTAAAAATAATGTAGTACATGATTTGCAACACACGTGCGTCAAAACTAGTATATATATATATATATATACTAGTTTTGACGCACGTGTGTTGCAAATCATGTACTACATTATTTTTAAAAATAATGTAGTACATGATTTGCAACACACGTGCGTCAAAACTAGTATATATATATATATATTGTTATAATTTTTCAAATTGAAAGTTAACAATCAACTTTGTATTTATTTTGACAGTCTTTTAATCTTACAAATTTAAAATATTGATTGTTGAAAATGAAAGAATCTAGCATTCATTTGAATTTTAGTCTTTTTGATGATTCCTATTTATTTTTACATTTTTAAGTTCCAACTTATAACACAAGTGAAAATCTATTTGATCTCCTTTTTCAATATGTAATTATTAAAAAAAAATCCAAATGAACATACAAACCGAAGAAAACAATAACTTCATGTTGGTTTGATTTGATTTTTAAATTTATAAGCCGCCGACATAATTGATTATAGATATTTCTTTATGAAAAACCAAACCAAACAAAACAGACCTTATACACACCCTAATGTAGACAATATAATTCTGACTATTTCATTGACATAAAACGAAATTATAAGGTATCAATTCAATCCCACCAGCAACAGAATTGTGCAGGAAAAAAAGTAAATGAAAATAGAACACTGAAACAAAGCTAAACACAGTGATATATAAGTCTGAAAGCAAACCACTATAAATACGCTATCATAAATCAAAAGAATCCCTTTGCACCATATGAAGAGATCCTCTACTGAAACTGGCCCCGATCAGCGGTACTGCAACACAAATCAAAGAGATCAATCACTTGCCTAAAGGGTGAATAAATTGACAGAAACAAATGAAAGATAATCTAAAAGTCAAAATGAACTAAATAGTCGATGAATCATTTGTAATCAAGATTTGAGAAATCGTTGACAGATTTAAATGGTTTTTGGCAAATCAGAAATGCTAAAGAAACATACTTTTGAGGGAGTTCTTTGAACCAAGAGTTTAGATTATAAGGGGGTCGTATAATTAATGAAATGGCTACAGCCATAAGCTCCGAAAAATCTTCAAGTACTTCATTATATTAGATGACAGTAGATGTGATTTACAAAGCAGATGTCTGAATTTCCATGTTCCTATTGCTATTTCGTTGCAAACATAAGGTTAACAAGCAGAGCTCAGCTTGTCTCTGACCATAGACAAGCAGAGCTCAGCTTGATACAACTCACAATCCAGCCAATACGGAGGGAGCAGAGTGTAAGCAAAAGGATTCAGCTTCTTTATATTCATGACTATGCAGATTCAGCATTTTACCTTAATGAAACCAATTTCCTTGGCATTGCTGCGGAAGCACTGCCTGCAGCACATGAGTCCATACTTCCTAATAATTGCATGTGGATTTCCACACACACGGCTGCATAACACCAATTCCACATGAGAAATTAGACATACATTCAATCTCTTTTGGCAAGACTCTTAACATGAGAGCAAATCCAACTAGGGGAAGCCAAAAGGAACGAATAAGTATCTAGAGGTACATCATTCCAACTAGAGGAAGCTGAAAGAATGAATAAACATCCATAGGTACATTGTCTAGCACTATGGTCATAGTTTACTCAAAATAAACGATGTCATGAAAACCAAAACCAAATGTTCAACACAAGCTCATCTTGCCAAAGCAAATCAGAATCACACATAGGGAAGATACGAAAAAAAAACGAGAACCAAAACTTGCACAAAAACACATCTGATTCATTACAATAAGCAATAGAAATATAACACTTACTAGCAGCCACACACTTACAAATGTCCGGGTCACAGGACAGTATTTACAGAAGGGATAAAAAGATCGAATACGGGAACAGATTAAACAGATATAGATCAATGAAAGGAAATAAACACAATGCACTAGGAATAATTTTATCAGAAATGTATGTTCCAGAAGGTACCAACCCTAGAAAAAGGAGAAGGCATATCATCAATTACACATTTTATACATGCTTAGAAATTATTCGAATTTACTTTTTCATATTTTGAACTCTATTAGTGAAAATCGGAAGGCGACCGCTACCATCATGTCAGTATAACACTAATACACAAGTACCAATTTAATCTGACCTAAACAACCTAAAGACCTCAATAATTTTAAAGGCATTCATTGTGATAGCTCATATTGACAACATAGCACATTACAAAAAAGTCAAGGCTCCTGATTGAAAAATCGCAAATTGCTTGCCGCAATAAATCATAAGAGTTGATACATACATGCATACAATTGTAGCGATGAAATTGACTGAAATAATTGAAATAAAGGTAGTTTAGATCTCTCTCATTCATCTTCTCTACTTGAAATTAAATCAAACAAGAGAGAAAAGAAAGATACCAGGTGCGGGAACCAGGGCCGTAGTTCTTGGGGTGAGCATTCCAGATGTTAGAGTGACCCATCTTCACAAAGCAGAGGCAGAGGCAGAGGCTGCGCTTTCTGATATATCAAAAACCCTAATTACTCAATACCTCTCCTTTACTTGCTTCCAGTTACGAATAGAGGATTTATATATATAGCTTAGGCCGTAGGGGCAGTAATGGAAATGTTGTTCAGAAACACTTTAAAAAAAGGATTATAATTTAAAAGATAAGTTTTAAATATATACTTCGTGCAATAAAGAAATTAGTTTATGATAAATATGAGGGGAAAAGGTCTAATATATCCTTCAACTTTGTTATTTAGAGCTGATGTATCTCTCATTATGAAATTGTCTTATATATACTCTTACCGTTATACAAATGGCTTACATATACCTTTTTCGTTACAAAAGGAGCTCACATATACCCTTTATCGAACAGACCTGAAAAAATTAGTTTTAGATATATTTTTTTTTACTTTAAATTTTAGAAAAATTCATGTAGAGGTATATATGTGATCCTTCTAACAAATTTCAAGGTATATTTTAATCTTTTTCATACAAAAATTATTATTTTTTGATTTCTTTGATTATCATTATTCGAGTTTCTTATACCTTTATTTTTATTTCATTCTTTAATGTAAAGAAAAAATTTAAAACTAAATTTTGTGCGGCTATATTATAATTTAGTTTTGTATTTGTAAAAAAATAAAAATAGGGTATAATAAATTTTACAAGAAAATTAGTGAAACATAAATAAATTTGACCCTTAAAATAATAAATTTAAATTAGTCGTTGAAACAAAAAAGTCAAAAAAAAAATATATGTGAGAAGGATCAAATATACCTCATATGGATTATATTTTTTTCAAAAAATAGAATTAAAAGATTAAATTAAAATTAATTTTTTTCACTTCCGTTAGAAGAAAAGAGTATATGTGAGTCATTTTTATAACAATATGGGTATATATGAGCCACTTTATATCAATTTTAAATGGCAAAGTTAAAGGGTATATCACACCTTTTTCCCTAAATATAATTATGTTCTTATATTCATAAAAAAAAAGTAGTCAAATTTCATAGAAAGTATAAGTTGACTATACATTATAATACACTAAAAAAGTTGAACATAGCTTACTGATACATTTTGCAAATACATTAATATATATTATGATACACTCAAAAAAGCTAAATATAGTTTAACTATACATGAAATATACATTAACTATACATGAAATAAACATTAACTTTTATTCATTTTCTCCCAGCTCAAAATTTCCTCTAAATAATCTCAAAATCTAGTTATGAAATTCTTTTGATATATGATTTCGTTTGAACCAGTTCACATTTGCGATACATTAAATTTTAAAAAGAAAAAGAAGGACAAAGTGGATTTTTGGCCAAATTTTGAGAAAATATAAATAGCCCAAAGGATAAGAGTTGAATAGTGTGGAACAGAGAGGTTGAACAGTGTGATAGAACATAAGGAAGAGTTCATAGTTATTAAACTTTACATTTGAAGAACAATTTTCTAGTTTTGGGGTTTTACAATTTGAAGCTTGAATTTGATAAATTGAAGTTAAATCCAAAGTGAGTTTACTCTTACTTTCTTGATTTCAAGTTATGCATGGCTGGTTTCATGGAAGGTATAATTTCTTTACTTTTTGTGATGGGGTGGCTAAAACTCCAAGATCTAGGGGTGCTCAAATGGGATTTGGTGTTGATTTAATGTAGTGGGCAGGGGCGTAGCTACATACTCTTTAGGGTGTCCAATTGGACACCCTTCGTTGGAAAATTATATCGTACATACAAGTAAAATAATATAAAAAATGGTTAAATAATGTATTCTGGACACCCTTAAAACAACAAGGTGTTATAGCCTAGTGGTTTAAGGTGCCTTGAAAGAGCCAAACCTTTAAGTGTTTGTGAGTTCAAATCTCGCTAGCATCAGCTATAAGCCTCTTTTTTCCTTTTTTTCAAATTTTTTCATGTATATTATGTACTTTTTTTCAAAAAAATTCATGTATATTACGTAGTTTAATTTTAAAATTTTCTAGTGCACTCTTTCATCTTTTTCCTCTTTTTTCAATTTTTTTCATGTATATTACTTACTTTTTTAAAAAAAGATCATGTATATTACGTAGTTTAATTTTTAAAATTTCTAGTGCACTCATTCATCCAAAAAAAATGTACTCGTGTACAATTCTTGGACACCCTTCGTGAAATTTCTGGCTACGCCACTGGTAGTGGGTATTGTGCTATGCTCTGTTTTATTGTTGTTCATGCATGAATTTGGTCTAATTACCATGGGGTTAACTTATGGGTTAAGGTTGCAAACTTAATTTCAACTTCCGATTTCAGGTTGATGCTCAAAAGGGATTAATTGGAGTGGATAATTAGTTTAATACTAGCAATTTAAGTTTGATATATATGGCTTACTTGAAAGAGAGGTTATGGGTCGGATCTATTTACCCTATTCTTGAAAGAGAGAGTAGAGTAAGGTATTGAGTTGTTTAGAAATGACATTAGATGCGACCAAAAGGAGATTCTATGCATAGATGCTCTGAGATCGAAATATGATTAGCATCAATGAAGATGACTTAGCCTATTTATGAATGTTCATCGCTATAGAGCAGCACAATCACCCCGCACCCATAGATTGCTTGTTAACTCTTGATTTTATTTCAATTTTAGTTTAATTGTGATAATTGATAACCAAAGCTTTTTATTAAGTTGGGTGTACCATCCACCCAATTGTTCTTACTATTACAAATGAGCTAATTTAAAGTTCAAATTTCTTGATAAGAAATTCTCTAAGATATACCATTCCTTGTGGGATTCGACCCCGACTCTTCGTTGGATTTTTTACTGACTATGATCGCTCACTCTTTTAATTGGTTTTTGAGGATGATTTGAGTGTTATCATAATTGGCGCCGCTACCGGGGAGTGGTTGTTGAGAAATTAGATTTTAATCTAGGTTACTTGTAGTAGATTTATTGTTTGGTGTTGTTGTTGGCTGATTTGCAGGTTAACAACATGAGTGACCATGGAGTGACAATGGCAATCACTATGGTCAAAATGATAATATGGGTGATCTCAATGACATGCCCATTAATGTCATACTAACCAATGGAGCAATTCGAACACCTCCTACAACCGGGAGGACGGTATTTCACATCACCAGAACTATGATACAATTGCTCCAAATAAAAGGAATTTTTGGGGGTCTAGCTCATGAGGATCCCCATGAGCACCTTAGGAATTTCAAGGAGGTATGTGGACCCTTTGTGTTCAAGAATATCTCCCAAGAATCTATAAGGTTGAGGTTATTTCCGTTCTCTATAACGGAGAGGCTACAAGATGGTTGGCGGAGTTGCCAAATGATTCTATTACTTTGTGGGATGAGCTAACTGAGGCATCCTTAGAAATATTCTTTCCACCCTTGAAGATGGTTAAATTTCGTCTCCAAAACTAAAATTTCAAGTGTGTCTGAGGTGAGCCTTTGCATGAAACATGATTGAAGTTCAAGAAACTGCTCTTGCAATGTCCAATGCATGGAGATTCGTACAATTTGTTGTTGTAATACTTCCATTGCAGCCTTGATTCGGTCAACAAAGGTGTGGCTGATCAGTTAATCCAAGGTGGATTAATGAAACAATCGTATGATGTGGCTGCATTATTACTAGATGATATGACTAAGGTCAACCTAGCATGACATACTAGAGAAGACCAAATGCCTACTTTACACGTTGGTCTATATAAACAACAAGTCGAGAAGGACCATGAAAGAGATGAAAACATGGCCAAAATGATGACCCAAATCGATTTGTTGTCTAAAAATATCATGGGTGGTGGAACCAAGTCGATAAATGCGGTTGGAACCAGCAGTAGGCAACGCCTGAATGATACCAAATTTGAGGCATTATACAATGAAGAAGTTCAATACTTAGGAAATCAAGTGGGCAAAATCGAATGAATAGGTTGGCAAATGAAGGGCATTTAGGTTCTTTCACCAAAATTGAAATGTCAACTTGTGAAAATTATCTTGCTGGAAAGATTACGCGTAAACCATTTGGATAGGCTAAAAGAGTCGAGTTTCCACTTCAATTAATCCATTCTGATATTGGTGGTCTAATGAATGTGAAGGCAAGGTCTGGTGCTACATACTTCATTACATTTATTGATGATTTCACGCATTTTGGTTATGTCTATTTGATTTCTCATAAATCTAAAACGCTTGAGTGCTGTAAAAGATATATGAATGAAGTTGAAAATCAATTAGATAAAAGCATGAAGGCTTTAAGAATCGAATGAGGACGTGAATATTTTCAAAAAAATTTAAAGAAGTATGTACTGGAAAGGGTATTATCAAACAGTTAAATACTCCTTATACACCCCAACAAAATGGTGTAGCTGAAAGAAGGAATAGAACATTATTAGACATGACTAGGTCAATGATGGCACATACAAATTTGTCTATCTCTTTCTGGGGAGATGCATTATTGACTGCGGCCCACATATTGAACAAAGTGCCTTCTAAATCAGTGTCTTTCACTCCTTATGAATTTTGGACTGGTCATAAAACAAACATGAATGATCTACGACTGTGGGGTTGTACAACATATATTAAAGATCGTTTTGATGAGTTTGGTGAACTGCGTCCAAAGGAAAGAAATGTATCTTTATAAGGTACTCTGAACGCTCCAAAGGGTATGTATTCATTGATGAATTGGAGGATAAAAGTATTACTGAAATTAGATCACGAGATATCAGGTTTTTGGAAAATGATTTTCCCAAAAAGGTGAAATGTATGAAAGTGAGCTTCTCTACGAAATGTTGAATTCAGAAAATTAGGTAGTGACATCAGATATACTTGATAACTCAATGGATCAAGAAATAATTCCTGATCCAAGTGGGAGTTATGAATTTCAAAATCCTATAGAGAAATCTAAGCTTCAAATACGTAAGAGTACAAGAAAAGGTGTACCTAAATGATCTTATGATATTGAGGATTATTTTTTCTTGGTATCTCCTACAAAATTGGATTAACCTAATTCTGTAACTGAGGCATTATCAAGCCCTAAAAGAGAAGAATGGTTAAAAGCAATGAAAGAAGAATTAGAGTCCATGAAAACCAACAAAGTTTGGGATCTAGTTGACCTTCCTAAGGAACGTAAAACTATTGGGAATAAATGGATTCTCAAAGTTAAACAAATCAGATGGGTCAATAGAAAGACACAAAACGCGATTGGTGGCAAAAATATTTACTCAAGAAGTTGGAATAGACTATGAGGAAACTTTTTCAACAGTTGTAAAGTTTACCTTCATATGATTACTTTTAGCTATTGTTGCACGTTTAGATCTAGAATTACACCAACTTGATGTAAAGATCATTTTTCTCAATGGAGAATTAAATGAGGAAATCTAAATGGAACAACCAGTATGTTTCGTTGTTAAAGGCCAAGAAAAGAAAATTTGTAAATTGAAAAGATCAATTTATGGCCTAAAGCAATCTTCAAGGCAGTGGTACATGAGATTTCATAAGGAGGTGATGTCATTTGATTTCACCATGATCGATGAAGACCATTGCATCTACGTGAAAAAGTCCAATGGAAATTTTGTAATTCTTTCTCTTTACGTAGATGATATTTTACTAGCTGGAAATAATTTGGAGTATGTGAAAGCTGTCAAGTCATGGCTTTCAAAATAACTTTATATGAAAGATATGGGTGAAACAGACTATATATTGGGTGTTAAGATCCAAAGAGATCATTCCAAGATATTTTTGAGTTTATCTCAAGAAACTTATATTAAGAAAATATTGTCGTATGAATAGTTGCAAATCCATGGATACTCCTGTAGCAAGGGGTGAAACTTTAAGCCTTAAAATGTGTCCAAAGACTGAAAAATAAAAGGAAGCATGTCTCGAGTTCCTTATTCTAAAGTCGTCGGGAGTTTGATGTATGCTTTGATGTGTACTCGCCTAGACATTTGTTATGTCATGAGTCTAGTTAGCTGGTATCAATCCAATCCTGGAAGAGATCATTGGAAAGCAGTAAAGAGAATATTTAGATACCTGAAGGGAACTACAGATCATACATTGTGTTATAGTGGATTTGACTTATTCATAAGATGTTATACATATGTTGATTGGGCTGGTGACCGAAATGATAGAAAATCAACATCTCGTTATGCTTTCTTACTAAATGGTGGTGCTATTTTATGGAAAGGTAAGAATCAAACTTGCACAACTCTTTCAACCATGGAATCTGAATTTGTGGCTTATGCGTCTGCAGTACAAGAAGTTGTTTGGTTATAAAGGTTCTTTGAACATTTGAGTATTGTAAATAATTATAAGGATCCCATGATACTATATTTTGATAGTCAAGCAGCTATCGCATACACGAAGGATCCTAAGTATCATAGCAAGACCAAACATATTGACATCAAGTATAACTTTGTGAGAGACATAATGGTAAGTGGAGAATTGCAATACATTCTTACATGTGAAATGATAGCTAATCTTTTATGAAGGCCATCTCTAGAGACTTATTTGAAAAAACATGTTAGGGCTCCAGGTTTGCATAAGGTTTGATGATATTTCAATATTGTAAAATAACTTGATTGTTATAATATTCTCTTCTATATGATTCAATTGAATTTATGTTCAAATGCAGTATGCATGTGATATTTTGTAAGAAATAAAGTATGTCGAACAAGTCGCGAGATTAGCTCTCTCACACGAGCAATCGCCTCTTACGTCGAGGAACATGAAGATATAAGTTTCAACACTATATTATGATTTGTTTTATGAGCTAGACAAGTGTTTCTCTAAGAAAATGAGTTTAAGGATCATTGAAGAGAGACACTAGGTTTAAACATCTGAAAGTGTTTAGACCAAGGTCTGTACAATGTTGTATAATTGAAAGAATGAAACACATACAACAATATAAGGTGAAAACACCGTAACATGTATTTCATACTACGTGTGTCAAGCGATCAATAGGTCAATGAAAGAATGTTTCCCTGCTTCTTCATTGTGTGAGACCTCGAAAAGTTAAAATGACTTTTCAATGAAATACCCTTTGACCTTTGTTGTTTCTTAAAGTTTCAATCAATGTTGCCACTTTAGCATGTTACTAATAGCCATAAATGATTCAGTAGTGCAGTGCATGTCTAGGAAAGTCGTTGAATAGGAACAAATAGATTCGAGTAGAATGGAAAGACAATTAATTGAATAATAAATTTATATACACAAGCCAGCTATTGCACTAACCATATTGGTATTGAGTGTAATTGCTTGTATAAAGTTACACATGAACTCGAGTTAACTTCTTTAAGAAGATGAGGGATCGAAGAAGTAACTACTAAAGTAGTGAATGAAGTCTAGGGTATTGTGAGTAATAGAGTCCTTATATTAATAGTGAATTCTTTCCACATGTGATTGAATTCCTATGTAGGGCTTGTAAAAACCTTGAAGGTAAGCCTTAGTACTCACAGGTCACACGAACTATTTGTCGTATGAATTATGTGTTTAGTTGATATCATATTGATTTAGGTCTTGTCCACCATGTGCGAAGTGAGAGATGTAAGTTTTGGGTTGTGGGTCACCCATGTGGATTGATACGTCCAAACTTGCACCTCAATTAAGAGATAAACGGTCGAAGTCAATTTATAGAACTCAACGTGAGTTAAGGTTGATCCCACAGAGAATTTCTTTACAAAAATGATTTCACTGTCGCGTTTACTCAAATGTCGTTATTATTTCCTAAAGAAACAGTTACAGAAAGTAAAATGGGTTTAGTTGTGATGTTCTAGTAACTAAAATTTGTAATCAAAATCCAAATTAACAAATAATAAAGTTTTTAGTTCTCAAGTTATTTCGATGATTAAAAGAAACTAGGATTGTGTTCCCCATAACATTCACCTAATGTTTTTCCGTAGTTGAGTTTCAGGCAATTTATCTCTACAAAATACAAACGAGTTAGATATATCTGATACTTCTCAGTCTAGTCAGATAATGTTCACTCAAGTCCTCTCGGTCCCAGAGTGCTACTAGTTTTACCCTCGTTTACAATGGTGTTAAAGTTCTTTTCTCTCGAACTCGAACTTTGACTCTATTTCTTCCAGTTAATTTAGCTTTTTCCTAACTATTATTTTTCTCTCGAACAAATAATAGATGCAGGCTCACTCCAATGCGTGCACTCATCAGAATAGAATACATGAATAATGAAAGGGGGTGTTAGCTCTTCGACAGAACCAAGCCTTCCCGCGGCTGAAGAGAGCCAGGGGATCGGTCCGAGATACGAAAGAGCCTTGGATCAACTTGAATTGGCCAAGATTAAAGAACAAAAAGATCGCTTGGCCGAACAGATTAGCCCCCTGATTGATCATAGTGATTGATGGCTCTTTCAATCCGGTGAAATGAAATTGGCGTGTACCAATTTGGGTCAGATTAATAAGCTTGGTTTGATTGAAAGTAGTACGTGTGCAGGGATCTGTCGTTAACGATTTGACCGGGACACATCCAATTGAAAGTCTAATCCCAACCTCTTTGGAATGAGCTCCAAAAAAGACTTGACTTCAGAGCGGGGAATCTTCCTACAAGCTAGATTATAATTTGCAAATATAAATCGCCTATCACTCGTTTTACGGAATTACACTTCGATTTACGTCATAGATCCCACAATTCCAGTTGTGGTATTTAGCCACTTATAATTTCACGCAAACATTCAGAAATATAAAATGAAAACATGTTGAAAAAGTACTTACAAGAATAAGTAAATCAACAAGATACTTTGATAATTCTAGAACCGAAAATCCAAACTTCAAACTTGATTCAATGTTAAAATCGAAAACCAAAACTCAGAATAATGGAAACTCGTTCGTAGTTCAAGGTTGGACGAGATAAAAACTAAAAAGCGACCTACTTAATTCAAATAAAATGTTTTAAAAAGAGTCATACTCAAAGTAGGACTGAACTGACGGACCCTTCACGACTGCTTCCACTACCCGTCAAGGGCTTCACGGTTTGTGAAGCCCTTGGTGGTCTTCATTTGGACTCACCCAAAACATGCTCTTCAATACCTGTACACTGTATCATCACCACAGACACCACCACGACTCGTGACAATGACCACGGTCCGTGTAGTTGTCCGTGGTCTTCACTTGGTCAATTTATTTTTCAACTTTTCCTTGCCCATTCACTGGCTCACCTTCACGGCTGGCACCACAGACCATTATGAGGACCACGGTCCGTGAGGTTGGCCGTGATCTTTACTTGGTCCAACCTAATCTCAACTCCTCCAAGCCTTCATACTGGAAATGCTTCACGACCGGCACCACGGTTCGTGACAAGGACCATGACCCGTCTAGGTGCTCGTGGTCTTCACTTGATCACCATCATCTTCTGCTTCTTTTTCCATTTTTTCCACACAAGCAAGAATCTGTCTACATATCAACAAACACATCAAAGCATACAAAAATACACTCAATTCTAGCATTAATCCTTAGTTTTCAAGCATCAAATGTGCCAAGATTTCGCGGCACATCATGGATCGACCCAAAGTTTTTTTTCCCTGAAAAAGATATAAGAGTGAGGAACACAAAAACAGAAAAACAGAGAAACAAAGGGAGAAACAAAAAATAAATTTATGTCTTCTTCACTGATATTAACAAAACAAAAGTGACATTTAGTTTGTGGAAACAAAGCGTTGATTCCTTGAGACTCAAACTTGGACTTGCAACAACCTTTTCACAAGACTTTATTATCATTCCGCTGTTGTTAATAGGTACACATTCTCGTTCCTGCTACGATAATCCTACAAGAATATTTATAAAACAACTTTAATATGACTTGACTAACTCATTTGTAAAGTCTCTATTACTGAGATACATGTTAGGGCAAGACCAGTCCACTTGAGTTTTAGATATTTAATAGAATCGAGAATGAACTTATATTGAAAATTTTAATTTTCCGAAGTCATATTGCAAAACTTTCTAATAAGGACAAAACAGATCATTACAACTAGATAATGTAAATAATTTTCACCTAAATTAATTATTTAACTTTATAATAATTCTTATTTGTTGAGTTTCTATTTAGCTTTGTTTATTTGCAGATGATCTTAATTATTTTTGTCGTTTTTGGAATTCAACCTCTTAAATCAATTTCATATTTTTTTTTTGCCAGCCTTTTTTGGCCAATTTTATTTCTATTTACAAAAATCCATTATCATGCTTTCATTTTGAGGACCAATTTTACTTTGCTTGGCTTTTTTTTTTTTTTACAATGTATTTTTCCATTAGAAATTATTAGTAAAATATTTTTTATGCAACTATTGTAAAGAAAAGAAATGTACTTTACTACTTAGCATAGATTCTTTAAACAAAAGGGTTTAAGAAATGTTTTCAGTTCTCACGAGAACACTACTCCAAAACCCTAAACTCTTCACCTTCAACTTCCTTAAACACCAAAATCCTCTCGCATTCTCTCTAATGGCAACTGCTAATTCTTCGTCTTTCTCACCTGTATCTTCCCCTTCAAACCATGTTTCCCCAAAGCGAGTAGGTACTCACCATGGTAGCTTCCACTGTGATGAAGCTCTTGGGTGCTTCATGATTCGTCTTACAAACAAGTACTACAATGCTCAGATTGTGCGTACTCGTGATACCCAGGTAAGATTGAGTTGCATTTTGTGGTATTGGGGCATATGAGGATGTATGGTTGGGAAGGTTTTTAAGTAGGTGAGGTGTTTGATGAAATGCTTGAATGAATGAAAGGTATTGGAAACGCTTGATGCTGTGCTTGATGTTGGTGGAGTTTATGATCCTAGTCGAGACCGTTATGATCATCACCAAAAAGGATTTGAAGAAGTCTTTGGGCATGGATTTACTACTAAGCTTAGCAGTGCTGGTCTTGTTTACAAGGTAATATCTTTTTGTTTGGAATTTCAGAATCGTTTGTCTAGATTTTGAATATTGTTACGTGGTCTTTTTTTTTCGCATTTTAAGAACAATCAAGGTTTATACTATTTAATCCAATATTTCCTTTAGATTATAAAAGGATTAGTAAAATTGGTATGGACAATCTAATTTTGGAAATTTCACAGTATTTTGGGATGGAGAAGTACTCCCTGGTGGATAACTAGATTTGATAGATTTTAACACTCTTTTAGAATTCTCTTGGCATTCTTACAATGAACTTATATGATATCTAATGGTTGTGTGATCAAAGGCATGTCCTATATGCCAGGTATTGGAAGTAGACTTGAGAATAGGTTTGATAGACTGATGGCGAGGTCCTCTTTTGTGTTTTTTTCTTCCTGTATTGAACCAATGCAAGGGGAGAGAGATATGTAGTCCCATCATTGACACCCAATAGAATGAGAGAAGGGAAAAAGTATATTTGTTGTGTTACATCTGTATTAGAGGTGCAGCAACATACTCTTATCAGTAAAAGAGTTGGGTGACACATCACTTTATCAAACAATGAGGTGGGTAACAAATTAATTGAACATCAAGCTTGCTATGCATTGCGCTGAATCAATTACTCCCGTTGTCCCATTTTATGTGACACCATTTGACTTGACACGGTATTTAAGAAAAAATTGAAAACTTTTGAAACTTGTAGTCTAAAACAATCCTTAGCTATTTGTGTAGTTGAAAATCATTTTATTAAGGGTAAAAGGAGTATTTTAAAGCTAAATTGTTTCTAATTATAGTATGGTGACATTCTTTTTGGGACAGACGAATAAGGAAAGGGTGCCACATTAAATGGGCAGAGGGAGTATTATATTGGTAAGTAGAATTGCCTCAATTCCCATACTTAACTATAGGGTTGGTTTTCATTTCCATGCAACACTCATGGACTAAGGTCTTCACTCTGGCATGGATTGCAATTATGAAGCATATTGCTGATTTGCAAGGTAGATATGTGGGAGTTAAGGGAGACAATTGTAAACAAAGTACATGACATATTCTGCGTCCTCAAGCGTACATTTTTTTTTTATGACTGTGGTGTCCGAGCCAACTTTCACACACCTTGACTAATTCCACGAGTTACCCGCCACCTCCCACTAGCAACAAGTACCAACATACACTTTCTTTTTAAGGAACTTGTTTTTTGAGTAGGAGCTAAGTGTTTTAATTGTTGGTTCTTTTGCTAACTCTTTTTTTTCTTTTTGAAACGGGTAACTTGTATTCCTCGGCATTAAGGGCTATGCTGGCCACCTCCAAAAAGTATTAACGAGAAGAGAGAAAAAAGAAACAGAAATACTTACAAAGAACCTACAGAATCAACTAATTGGATTTCCTCTTCTATATTTTGTTCTTTACACCAAAAGCCTAAGGAAGTAATTACTTTCCATTTAATCTTCTGTATTGAGCATTCTTTTCCTTCAAAAATCCTCTAATTCCTTTCCTTCCAAATATTCCACCAGATACAAGCAGGTACTGTCCTCTACCACTTCTAATCTGTTGTGTGTTCTGGCATACACCAGTTTAGGCTAGCTAAATTGAAGAATAAAGCCCATACATGTGTTGTTACTTTGCAATGCAAAAAATAAGTGTTTGTTGGTTTCCAGTGCCTCTTTGCATAGTAAGCATCTAGAGGCTATGTTGATGCCCCTTTTCTGTAATGCTTCATGCATCAAACAAGCTCTCCTAGCTACCAGCCAGACAAAACACTTCACTTTAGTGGGAGCCACACTCTTCCAAACAACACTCCATGGCCATGTTTTCGTTCCTCTAGTTACTGATAGACCCCACTTGTACAATCTGTTGACAGAGAATCTTCCATATGGGTGTTGTCTCCATAATAGACTGTCTGTTTCCAAATTAGTGCCTGGAAAGCCTTCTATCATATTCAGTAGTTCAATTACCCCTTCTATATCTCCCAGTCATTTAACAACCTTCTAAATACCAAATTCCACCCTTGTTGAGACCACATCTCATTGATTTTGCTATCCGGATGCATACTGATAGAAAACAGTCCAGGAAACAAACTTTGAAGAGATCCTAGACCAATCCAGTCTTCTTTCTAGAATAAAACTTTATCCCCCTCCCAACTTTAACTTTTGTATTAACTTCTAGAGTCGGCCAAAAACTTCTGATAGTCCTCCAAACTCCCACTCCATAAGTGGTTGTTACTTCATCTGAACATCATTCCCCTTCTTGGCTGAATTTGTGTTGTATAACCTCTTTCCATAGTGCATGCTCCTCTTGGTTGTACCTCCGTAGCCACTTGCTTAGCAGACTTTTGTTATGTAACATGAGCTTCCTTACTCCCAGGCCCCCATAATTCCTCCCTTGTTGAACTTCTGCCAATTTTACTAAATTGAAACTGCTTTCACTTTTATTTCCTTGCCAGAGAAATTCCTTCTCAAAGCATCTAGAATTTTGACCACCTCACCAGGTATAGGGAAACGGGACATCACATAAGTTGGTAAGAAATCTAGCACAGAGTTTATTAATGTGACTCTACCTCCCAATGAAAGGTATTCAGACTTCCAAAGTGCCAACTTCCTCTCAGTCTTCTCAATAATTCCATCCCAAATAGTAATGGCTTTATGGTTTGTCCCTAATGGCATGCCTAGATAGACTGTTGGTAGATTCTCTACCTTGCACCTCAAGATGTTTGCTAGTGTTTGAATCTATTGAACTGTTTTTACAAGAAGGATTTCTTAACCTTGAGTCCAGAACAAGCCTCAAAAACTACCAAAATCACCCTTAAATAACATAACTGTTCCTGGTTTGCTTCACAAAACACTATTGTATCATCAACATTCAATAAATGTGTCAACTCCATACTCTCGTTTGCCCTGTTTCTTATATTGAAGCCTTTGATCCAATTATTTTGCAATGCTTTTCTCATTAAACTGTCAAATCCCTCCATAGCTATACTAAAAAGGAATGGAGATAGAGGATCCCCCTGTCTAAGTCCTCTTTCTGCTGGAAAAAAACCTATGGGTTCTCCATTAACAAGGATGGAGAACCTGGTGGGTTTAATACAAAAGTCTATCCAACCGAGCCATCTATTTCCAAACCCCATTTGTCTAAGAGTGTTGATCAGGAACTTCCAATTTAAATGGTCATAGGCTTTCTCAATATCCAACTTGCACATAACCCCCGGTACATCTCCTCTAATTCTAGTGTCAATACACTCACTAGCAATTAAAGTGGCATCCATTATCTGTCTCCCTTTAATGAAGGCCACCTGACGTTTAACGTTCACAAGCTTGCTTATCACCCTCTTCAATCTTTCTGCTAGAACCTTGGCTATGATTATGTACACTCCTGTGATCAAACTAATTGGTCTAAAATCTCTTAGATCATTTGCCCCCACCTTCTTTGGAATCAAAGCTACAAATGTAGGCGGATTACTCATCCATCCACAAAAAAAGTGTAGCTGGATTACTCATTTTGATCCTAAAACAGAAGGATTTTGCTAAGTACATCACATCTGTTTCATGGGAGTAGAGAAAACAAGTAAGCTTAGGTAAGAGTCTGTTCTTCAAAATACTAGGCCCTTATGCAGCAGATAATCTGTATCTTTCTCCAAGAAGTATTTCTGTCCACGATTAGTGATTTTGTGAAGAACATCATTAGTCTAGAAAATGTACTTGGCCATCATTTCAGTCTAGTTATTTATCCGAGAGACAAAAGAGTGTAAATCTTTTTGCTAGGAATGTTTACCTTAGTGTACTTGAGCTGATGGGCTTGCTATGATGTATTCTTAGTATGTTACTTGGATAGTAGATTTAGATTTGTTTGTTACGAATCCTGTAAGTGACTAACCATCCTTCATACCTATTCATATGTTCAGATGACACATGCTTTAGTTTTTTATTTTCCTCGAGCTCTTAAAATTTAGTTTTTGTCAGATTAATGATTGGCTGGATATACTTTATATCCGTTTTAACTTATTTGAATTATAGATTCTGATTTCTCCAAGTCCTGTGTATGTTCAGATGGCAGATGCTTTCGTAATTTCTTTTCCTTGAGCTCTTAAAAGGTTTTTGTAGATTGATAAATGGCTGGATATTAAGTTGCCAGTTCAACATAAAAAAATGGCTGGATTTATATTTTAACTCCTTAGATCTTGGATTGTTGATTTGTTCTCTTCATTGCAAATCATGTAAGTGACTAGCCACCCTTCATACCAATTGGTATATTCCAAAGGGAAATGCTTCAGTTATTTCATTTCCTTGAGCTTTTAACAAAAAAATTTCAGATTGGTGATTGGCTAGATATATTTTAAATCCTTTGAATGTACAACAATTATTCTGTAGTGAGCTTAAATTCAACAGATGTTGCATCCTAGTCACGACTTGATTTACTCTGCGGATGCATTATCTATCTCATTTCCTTGAGTTTTTAAGAAAATATGTCAGATTGATGGTTGGTTAGATATATGTTATATCCAAGCTGGTCCGATTTGGCTGGAAAATCACTTAGATCTAGTTTATATTTGTTAAGTTCATATATACAGTTTAATTTCTACTTACTTGACCTTTTCATGTTTCTTAGCATTTTGGAAAGGAGATCATTGCAAAGGAGCTCCAAGTTGATGAAGAACACCCGGACGTGCATAAGTTGTTTTTAGCTGTTTACAAGAGCTTCATGGAGGTGAGGATTGAGTCTGAGAAATTATAGTTACTTCATCAAAAAAAAGAGAAATTATAGTTTTTTCTTGGATTCTTTTCATTTTCAGCTAACTGATGTTTCAACTGAATCTATGTTGTGATTGGATTCTTATTTTTCTTTAGTAGTTGATACTATTACAAATATTTTTCAAGTTTTACGTATTAAACTCTTGCATCTGGGAGCTGATTTCATGTGATATAATTTAAGGATCAAAGCTAACATGTCTCCAAAATTAGTAAGCCTAATATTCTTGCTTACTGCGTATAGGCAATTGATGCAATCGATAATGGAATCAATCAGTACGATACAGACCAGCCACCAAGATATGTAAACAATACCCACTTGTCCTCTCGAGTTGGAAGATTTAACTTGGACTGGACTGAACCTGATCAGTCTTCTGAAAGGGAGAATGAAGCTTTCCAACGTGCAATGGATTTAGCTGGCAGTGAGTTCTTGGATGTAAGACTTTCTCAAAGAGCTAAAAAGTTTTCTCTTACTGTTGTCTTTGGCTAGTAATATGGTTTGTTCTCAGATTGTGCTCTTTTTGGCACCTGACGGTCTTCTGTCATTTGCACTAAACATTTTTCAGCTTGATTTTATTCTGGAAGACATAGGTTTTAAAATAAGCATATGGTTCACTTTCTTTTACCTGAGTTAACATGCTTGTTTATACAGAGTGTCCGCTATTATGCAAGATCATGGTTACCAGCTCGTTCAATCGTATTGGAGTGCGTTTCCGCAAGACACAAGATTGATCCTAGTGGAGAGATTGTAGTTTGGTCTACATTTTGTCCAGTAAGTATTGAATACTTAGCCTGAAGCCTTTTTGCATCAGGCAGTGTGTGCATGATTACAAATGTTTTGCTTATAAACCAAAAGTTTTTGACTTTTGTGGCTTAATTTAAGTGAAGATTAGGAACTACATATTAGCCTTTTTTTTCTTTTTCTTTTTTTTTCCTACTAAGAAAAACCCGTTCATCACCCCAGACATGGGAATACATATATATATATATATTTTTTTTTAAAAACCCATTTTTCAATTTCCTTTCATAGTCACTTGTATGCCAGAAAAAGTGGAGTTACTCTATTTTTACTCGAATCTGTTAACATTAAGTACTTTCTGAAAATAACAGAGATCCTCCTGCATATTTTTTAGTTGTAGATATTATAATTCATTGCTAGGAAGAACCCTCTACTAGGTATTTCCTTCCCCTAGTATATTTTGTATATCATATTCACATATAAACCAGGAATACATCACAGATCTTGTGAAGAACCCAAGTCATGGTATTCAGTGGTAGTATGAGAGAGCTGAGAGGGTAAGGATAATGTGGATGGGATGGTGAAGTTGTTATTGGTGAAATCATAT
Source organism: Solanum tuberosum (assembly GCF_000226075.1). NCBI lineage: Eukaryota > Viridiplantae > Streptophyta > Magnoliopsida > Solanales > Solanaceae > Solanum > Solanum tuberosum. The sequence continues at coordinate 484,211 of NW_006239045.1, forward strand.
TACATGGTGTTAACCAGAGAGGGGAATAGGATGGGAAGTGTGGAATTAGATGTTGTGGAAGCGTAGCACCAAAGAGTAACTTTCTGCACTTGGTGTGCCATGAGGGATGCTATATTGACTGCGAATAATCCAAGGAAGAGAATGGTAGGGAGCTAATATTCTGTGTAGAGAGTGGGGAAGACACTGAAGTGATCATATCCTATTGCACTGCAAAATCACTATGCAGTTGCAGAATCTTGCATGTTTGTCATCCGATCTTGCTGGCAATATCAAGGACTGTAGAGGTGACAATCATGAGTTGTAGGCCACATAGATTGATGAAGAAAGAAACATTTGAACTGTTTGGAATGAAGAAATGGGAAGTTATTCCAGAGTAACGAGATCCCATAAGTGATATAGAAAGGTTCCCGTGTGTCATGTATTTTTAGGTGTAAAAGATGTTCCATGTATGATAGGGTTGATTAGCCAGCCACTAACTTTCTACTCACATGGTGTATTTAATTGATGAAATTCTTCAATTCATAATGAAAAAGAAATATATTATTCACTGCTAGTGTGATTCCTTGCGGAGAATACTTATTCTTGGCTTTTCTGTCTAACAGTGGAAGCTTCATTTGTTTGAGCTGGAAGGAGAGATGAAGATGGATCCACCCATCAAATATGTTTTATATGAGGTGCCTGAGTCCTTTGCTGTTTCAATTTTTTTTATATTTGATGTGCCACATTTGTCTTTTGTCTAATGTTTTTGTTTAAATTCTTCGTTTTTGGGTCTCTTTTATGCGAGGAGTGGAAAAATAAGGAGCATGATTGGTAATAGTGTGTGGGCTCTCTTTTAGGTCACTTCTGGAAACTTATATCACCCGTGAATACTTTCTGGTTGTATCAGTTGGTTTGACCGAATAAGTGGGCTTTTGGATTAATTTAGTCTCTCAAGATCTGCTTTATTGTTAAATTTCAATGTCATAAATCAAAAAATGCTCAGGAATAATGTTGCTACACTTTCCAGTGTTTATTGTCTTGGGAGAGAGTAGATAATAACCCCACTGCTTCTCGAGACATGCACCGTTTCCCTGAATGAATTCAGTCTGTCAATATTTTACTAGGAAAACATAAAGTGACATTGACTTCATGATGCGTAGGATGATAGGAGCAAAGGTTGGCGAGTGCAAGCGGTGGCTGTAGCTCCTGACAGATTTGAGAGCAGGAAAGCACTTCCATCTCAGTGGCGAGGTTTAAGAGACGATGAACTATCCAAGGAAACAGGAATTCCTGGTTGTGTTTTTGTCCATATGAGTGGGTTTATTGGAGGAAATCAAACTTATGAAGGAGCACTCGCAATGGCAAAAGCTGCTTTGAAGCTCTAGGCACAGAAATGATTTTATAAGCTGTTTTCAGAAATTGAATCATCTCTTTGTGATTTATCATTATCGCTGTTCATGGCTTCAGGTTGTCATTTAAATTGCACATTGGTGTTGAATTTACTAAAGGTTGTCAAAAAAACCTATACAAGACCATCCATACAGTTTACATATTCTGAAGGTATCTTTTGCTTTCACAGCCTATTGTTATGTTTGCAGTTGCAGTAAAGAGAATAGATTTCATTGTTGTTCTGGAGCTTTTTTTTTGGTATTTTTGGCGTCTACAAGTTGGTCACAAAATCGGTTGTGCAGTTTGGGTCTAGTGATGATTCCAGAAATTCTGTAATTATGCATCATTTTCGTTCCAAGGAAAATGTTTTACGGAAGGGCTAGCGATATTTCTGGTCCATTGGTCTTACAAACTCAATTTGGTACATGAGATGTATAGTCTGAGTTTTCAAACATGGTGAGTTTAGGCTCTTAGTAACATTGTCACAGACCCACAATGGACTCTCTTATTTATCATCATATCTAAGCAATTTTGGTTCATGTTGTCTTTTCTGCTTGGTTTGAAAAATGTGGATTTTAATAGAAGTAGGAAATAGAATTTTGGTTGAGGTGAGACACTTTTACTCTTGAATGCCTACTGTGTGTTGGTTAAGCTCAATGCGGGGGGGGGGGGT
>NW_006239045.1:487030-498454 GCF_000226075.1 Solanum tuberosum
GGGGGGGGGGGGGGGGGGGGGGGCGCTATCACTCAATATATAAGAATTATCACTCAACTTGGATTAATTTATAACAAACATATAATTAAATTTGTTCTGAAAGAATAATATTTCAAATAGGAAGTCACATAATGTCATAAAAGTAGATTGGATCTGAGTGGAGAAGATATACTTGATAAGTGATGCATTTCTTTGCAAAATATACTGGATGATTCGACTTATGTGAGTGTTAGAGTAGTGTTGCTCCTTTGAAATTATGACAATTTCTAGAGTACTAACAAATATCAAGACATGCGCATACCCTCTTAGCACAAAGTCGCGACAACCACAAAAAAATGGCGAGTATAATAATGTGATAAATAAAATATTTGTCTAATAAAAGAATCCTTGATTCATTAAAGTTTTCAACTTCACCAATTGTTTTGTATTAAACTTGTTTAATCTTGATCTGATTCATAGTCTATAGACTATGTGAGACCAAATTTGGTGCATTGCACCCATATATGAAAACCCAAGAACTTTTTTTATTTCATTCTATTCCGTACTATTTTATTTTGAGATATGTGAGAGATCGTTGAAAAAAATAATTTAATATCTCAGAAAGAAATTATCTCCTATTCTTTTTTCAGTATTTCGAAAATCTGAGTAACGTCTTTGTAATAAAAAATTTGGCATTACTCTTGACTAAGTTTAATGACTAATTTTATTGACATTGAAATATATTCTTTATTTTGCATAAATTACCTAAATCTCATAGGGTTAAGGACTGATTACATTATTTCTCTACTCTTTTTCAAAATACAAAAATCTCTTAAAATTTATGAAGTTCGGATACATCTCTAGACTTTCGGATACATTAGCAGACATCCGGATACATAGGTGAGAGATGTATCCGAGAGGGGATGGATGCATCAGAGAAGGGATAGGACATTCAGATACATGACTGGACTTCCGGATACATCAACAGACATTCGGATACATAGGTGACAGATGTATCCGAGAGGGGAGGGATGTATCTGAGAGGTAGATAGGGATGTATCAGCGAGAGGACAGTGATGTATTCAAGAGGAGATTTTTGTAAATTTTTTTAAATAGTAGAGAATTTTAGAGATTATGATAAAATAAGATGTGTATTTAGATAATTTTTTTTTTATTACCATTACCATTAACCTCTTTTATTAGCCCATTAATTTCCTTTGATCACCACAACAATAAATTTCCTTCGATTACCACAACTATAAAATTCTCTGTAAATTTCCAATATTTATAGGATTATAGACTAAATTATGTATAACTTACATGAAACTCATAGTGTAAAGACTAAATTACATTCTATCCCTACTTTTTTTCTAATTACAATAATCCCTTAAAATTTGTACCTTTCGGATACATAAGTCATCATCCGGATACATTAATTCTAATACAAGAAAAATCTTCCTGATGCGCTAAAAAGGGAATAAAATCTGAAAATTAATTAATTCCATAAATTACGCTTTTATTTGCTTGATCCTCGTTATCTTTGAGCAGATTTAATAATCGGTTGATTTCTTTTTCCATTAATGAATTTTCTTCTTCAATTTTATTCATGCAACGCATCAGATGAAGCTCCTTTTCCTAACACTCAACCTTCCATTTCTCTAGTCCGTCTTTGATTTGTTCGATGGAATTGGTAAGAACATCATGTTTCTCTTTTGCTTCAGAAAAATCCTAATAGAACGGAGAAATTCAAAATTTCAAATTGCTTCCCCCGTTCAACGAAGAAACCTTTCAGATTTGATTCAAAAATTTTTGTGGAAATTTTGGATAAGCAAGGTGAGTTATGAAGGATAAAAAAGTGATGGAATTGTTGTTGGACAAACGATATCCTTTTGAATCTTCAAGTTCATCGAAGATCCTTTCAATTTTGATTCAAGATTATCAAAAAATTTGAGATTCAAGATTCTTTCTTCTCTCAGTTGAGCGAAGATCCTTTCAATTTTGATTCAAAATTCTTCTCCTAGTTTATTGAAGATCCTTTCAATTTTGATTCAAATTGTCGAAAAAATTGAGAAGATATCTTTGCTACTTAGCATTTTACTATTTATGTATCTTGTTTAAATTGACAAGCATTGTATTTATACTAGATACATTAAATAAATAATTATTGCCCATAAGATGTTAGATTTAAGATGATACATTACTGTGTGGTAGTTGCTATGTAATTGATACATTTAGTATAAATTCAAATTTATGTATCATATCTAAAAAATTAGTGCATGATACATTACTATTTATGTATCTCGTTTAAATTGATAACTATTGTATTTATGCTAGATACATTAAATAAGTAATTGTTTCCCATAAGATGTTAGATTTGAGATCTATACATTACCGTGTGGTAGATGCTATGAATTGATACATTTAGTATAAATTCGAATTTACGTATCATATCTAAAAAAATAGTGCATGATACATTACTATTATGTATCTTATGTAAATTGATAAGTATTGTATTGTTGGCCTTAAAAGATATGTATAACTTACATAATATATCATTTTGTAGTTCATAATAATGTATTTGATACAATAAGGTTGTGAAAGAAGGATGTATGTAAGCTGAAATAAAGTGTATCTATAAATGTATCACAATAAATAAGAATTAAGTTATCAATTAGATACATGAACAAACACAATCCATTAAAGAAATTTGATTATGAAAAACACTAGAAAAAAGAGGAAAATATTAGACCGTATGAAATTTTGGTGAAATTGAAACTAATATTATTATGAGACAACAGGAAGATTAAATTATAATACAAGAATCCTAATTAGTTTCAATGAATGATTAGTTGTTAGAGTCCATAACCAACTCAAATTATGAAAAATGTACAAATATTATATTAATTATTACCAGATAATAACTAATACTATTACTTCTTCTTTTTTCTAATTTACGTTTTAGTGTTGAAAATTTGAAGTTCACTTATTTTATTATAAATTTTGAAGTATTTTAAAAATATGTAACAGACTCATAAATATCCTTTTTAAACTTTTTTGTCTAAAAAATATTCTTAACCTACAGAAAAGAGTATGATTTTGAATTTTCAAACGTAAATGAGAAAATAACTACCACGATTCTGTGACTAAAAATAAGGAGAGATTTGTGGAGTGAAATAAGGAAGGGATAAATGTTCCAAATAGCATATTTTTTTGGTGTGTGATACATAACACAAAGTTTATGTATCACACATATAATTTGGTACTGTGTACGGATACATATCCTTCTAAATTTGAATAAGGGTTAGAAGATACATAACCACACCTAGATACATGATAAATGGTACAATTGGTAGAAGTTTTGTATCAAGTATCAAAACTAATTAGGGTTATGTATCAAAACTAATATTTGAACATGATACACTAATTGTAATGTCGTAGTATTGAAACAAAGGCATTATACATTAATTAAGAAACAAAATTAACTAGATACATTAAAATTCTAGTTAATGTAAGATAATTGTGGAGAGATTTATGACTTGAAAAGGGGAGAAAAAAATTGTGGAATTAATTATGTATCCGGTAATTTTTTATTTAAATTTATTATTTCTATAATTGAGTTATTTCTACTGTAACGATCAAACATTATTAAGAGTAATAAAAATAATTTATTACACATATAATTACAAAAACTAGTGACCTATTTTAGGCGCTATAGGCTTAGCTGCATCCACCTTGCATTCCTAAAAAAATGGTATGACTAACAAGTTAATTGAGGAAGTATTTTCAACAAACCCATTTAGCCGTATAGGATTATATTAAAGAGGAAATATTCCTCTTTTAATTCAATTTTATTTTTGGTTAGTTTAAATTTTTTGAAAAATATTTTTTAATTTTTTTTTTTATGTTTGGTTAGTTTAAACTTTTTGAAAATCAAATTTGGATATGAATTTTGTAACTGCTAATAATTTGGAGTGAATTTAGGGAGAGAAAATAGGAGTGGTGAATGTGGGTTTGGCTGGTGACTTTTATGTATCCGGTAGTTTTTAAAATTAGGAGAAAAAAGGGATTTATGTAATATTTTAAAAAGGTAGAGAAAAAATGAGAATAAGAAAATTAAATGTGTATATAAGTAGTTTATCCATAAATTATCCTTCTATGGTCTGGCTTAAATTGAATCAGTTGTCTTAATCTGAGGTTTTAAGCATTTTTGGCTGTTAGTGCCACCACTAAGTTTACTATTTTTAGTGAAGAGATATATATCCTCCTTATATGGGACCTGAAAATGCAGTGTAGAAAAAAACATACAACATAACTTACATATGCGGTTTTTTGTTGCCATCGAAATGTTCCAATATAATTTTATCTCCATTTAGTGATTCACAGAATTACACATATATATGCCGTTTTGATAATGCTACGACCACGGGCAGAGCTAGGTGGGAGTTTGTGCCTTCGTAGGTTCGAACGAACCTCAATAACTTTTCGTAGATCCTATATTTGTACTAGAAAATTCGATAAATATATATGTATATTAACTCATGAACCCCTAATTGCTAAACAAAACCATGAGAGGGAAACTTGAGCAATCAAAGCTACACCCTCTTCAATGGCTGACTATGAACAATTGACATGTAATGATTTCTACTTTACTAAGCCAGTTCGGGTGGTAAGGCTCTTTCCTTTTTTCCCAAAGGATTGGGCTTCTCCGGAGCGCTGGCCCTAGCGATTGCATGGTTTCTTCAATTCTGAATTTCTGAATCATCAAACATGATGGCTCCTTCGGGGGCCTCTGGCTCAGGATCAGGTGAGGGCGCTGGAGGAAGTCGCTTCCGCTGGACTTCGAAATTTGCAGATTTATTTGGAAGTAGTCTCTTGCTAATTTCGAAGCCGGTCTCAACCAACCGGCCCTGGACTCTCCCAACCCTAGTGACTGATTGACATCTTAGTGATAGGGAAGGGGTCGTGACCATGCTTTCCATGATACGACTGAATCACATGCCGTAGAAAATAAAATATTTACAGATTCTAATGATTTTATCATTTGGCATGAACGATTAAGCCATTTTGATTTTAATATGATGAACAAAATCATTAAGAATTTACATGGGCATACTTTGAAGAATCAACAAGAAATTCAATCAAAGAAATTCTCTTGTGCTGTTTGTTCTCAAGGAAAGTTGTTTTATTAAACCATCATAAGCTAATATTGGAATTGAATCTCATGCATTTCTCTAGAATGTATACATGGTGATATATGTGAGTCAATTTACCCTTTATGTTGTTGGGTATTTGCCCTGAGTTTCTTACCATAAATAGGCTTTCCTTTTCCTAAAAAGAAAACATAAAGTCTCCATATTTTGCTAGTCCTTTTCTTGTAGGAAAAAAATTAGGACTATAAATAGAGGCTTGTTCCTTCTAACTTAATCAACATTCACAATATAGTCCTAGGGGCTTTGAGAGTTTTGGTTAGGGGGGAGAATTTGTGGGATACAAGGGATGCGTTATCACTTGTATGAACCTCCTTGTATTATGAGTGAATTGGTTGAAGTTATCTCTCTATATTTTGTACTCTCATATTTATATAGTGAATTGCTCATCTCCTCTTGTAGATGAAGATCGATTGACCGAACCACGTTAAATCTTTGTGTCTTATGGTATATTTCTCGTTTGTCTTCTTACACATAGTCTTTCGAGGTTTGCTTTGTTAGCTTCCACATGACATCTGATTATTTTCGGTCCTAACAAGTGGTATTACAGCCAGGTTCAATGATGGAGCCAGGTTCAATGGTTCGATAATCGATGGTTGAACTAGGTTAAAAACAAATGTTCATCTTGGCGGTCTAGTTTTAGCCGCAACTTATTTGATAGTAGTAAAGATTTTCGTTAGAGAAATTTTTCCAGAGAAGTTCTATATGTTGAGACATAGATTTGATAGAGGAGATGCAAACTGTTGAAGATTATGTGAAGAAGATGGATCCAATTTATTCTATCAGAAATTTAGGCTAAGGGGGAGATTTGTTGTGTATTTGCCCTGAGTTTCTTACCATAACTAGACTTTCATTTTCCTAAAAGGAAAACATAAAGTCTCCATATTTGGCTAGTCCTTTTCTTGCAGGAAAAAGTTTAGGACCCTATAAATAGAGACTTGTTCCTTCTAACTTAATCAACATCCGCAATGTAGTCCTAGGGGATTTGAGAGTTTTGGTTAGGGGAGAGAGTTTGTGGGACACAAGTGATGCGTTATCACTTGTGTGAACCTCCTTGTATTCCGAGTGAATTATTTGAGGTTATTTCTCTCTATATTTTATACTCTCATATTTATTTACTGGATTGCTCGTCTCCTTTGTGGACGTAGATCAATTGACCGAACCACGTTAAATCTTTGTGTCTTTTGATATATTTCTCGTTTGTCTTCTTACTGGTGGTCTTTCAAGGTTTGCTTTGCTAGCTTACACATGACACCCAATCTTGATGGACACATCTACAAGATGGTCACGTGCGTGCTTATTAACAACTCACAATATGACTTTTGTAAGATTGTTATTTCTATCTCATTCATATCCTCGAACAAATCATGTATAAGCCAAAGAATAAAAATATAATTTATTTATAAAATATTACAAATCAACTACCAGGTGCATTTAATTATCTTTCAAGAATTACTAATTTTTCAAGAATTATCAAATCTTATATCCAGCTGCAAATTCTCCTGTTCGAATTGATGTTTCGATGGACAAATTATTAAGGCAAATAAGTCTAGGTTACATCTAAAATATGATAGGCCAACTGATTTCAAGGATAAAAATTCTCGAAAAGAAAAGAAATAAATGATCAAGATGATCATAGGTTGGAGGCAATTGTTCAAGAAAAGTTTTGAGTCATAACAAATAATGAGACAAAGTTGAATGATATTTGAAAGACAAATAAATTCGAGTGACTATGGACACCAAGTACCCAAAATTGAGTGACTTTTAAAAGACAATAACGCTGATTGACTACGAAGGCCAGTTACCCAAAATTGAGTGACCATCCAAGCTTATAAGCTAAAACTCTACTTGTTACTCTTGCTTAATGCTTGTTTTGTACAATAAAATATTTATGGACAAAAGAGGCAGATAGAAAAACAAACAAATTCATATCTATATATTTACAAAAAGTAGCAACAGAAAGAGATAAAATGTGTATTCCTCTCAGCAAGCTCAAGTAGAGACTTTAGCTGCCATATACAGGAAAAGACCTCTCAACTTGTTTGAGAAAATATTTAGAATTGTTCGCATTTGAAGATGAAGATGAAGATGATGATGAAGGTGAAGAACTCTTAAGAAAAAGTAACTCGCTTTTGGTAGCTTCTCTTTCCTCCTCATTGATGGTATCTAGCATCTTAGAAGCGCGGTGTCTCATGACATTTATAAACTGTGGTGGTGCTACCTCTGTAACAAACCTAGCAATACGAGCATTTGCCATCGAACTATACAAGTAGTGTTAGAGGATAGTTAAGGTGGATTGTATGCCTTAAACAACACAAATTAGATGAGATTTATAGGGGTGTTTGGTAACTGGATTATCCATCTATGGTCTGGCTTAAATTGAGTAACTCGTCTTAATCGAAACATTAATCATTTTTATCTGTTAGTGTTGCTACTTTCTTTTAGTATTAATTGCACAAACAAAGATGTCTTTCTCCCATTGCGGTCATCTTATTGAAGAGATCATACATATCCTTCTATATGGGGGACGCAGAATGCAATGTGTAGAAAAAAACAACATAAATTAAATATCCGGGTTTTGTTGCCATAAAATTTTTTCAATTCAGAACTTTACCTGGAACTGAATGCCACATGCCCCTTTTCTGCATTTCATATTGTACAGTCAGTCGAATGGAGGGTCAAGAAGACTGCCTTGAAGGATCATTCCTAAAATTTGGGCGTCTTGCGCTGTACGTCTATGCCTTTTATCGCAACATATTCCCTTTGGGACAGCCAGAGTATATATAGGATGCCATTCACCATTAGATACTGAAAATAAAAAAGATTTTGTCAACCAACTTGCTTAAGTTAAAGGCTGTAACTATAATAACTTTTCCTTGAAAGGAGTAAGAGCTTAAGCAATATAGACCATTGTTCAAGATGAATCCAGTAGCTAAGTGCCACGACCCAAAGTACACCCTAGGAGTAACATGACGTATAGAACTCCGAGAGGCTCTACACAAGCCACTTAGCATACATCATACCTAATAATAGAATTAAAGATTTCAAAGAACCGTCTTATAATATCAATAAAGAGTTTGACGAAAGCGGAAGTCTACATAAGTCTCAATAAGTCATCTACTACACCAATAGAAGTGATTGAGACGTAATCCATGCATCACATACAAAGTCTGAAAACTGAAACACAAAAAGCGGTATAAGTGTCTCAGTCCTCAGAACATGAGGACTCACCAAATCTTCAAAAGCCCAAAAGGATCAACTAGCCACGAGTATGAGAGGTAGGAGCGTCAGACCCTACATTAGTGAAACAATGTAGGCACAAGTATGCATTAGTACATAAGTATGATAGCAATGCATAAGAGTTATGAAATCATGTTACAAAGGACCTTACGTAACATGCAATGACCAAGCTAAATCATAAGATAAAGAGTTAGGAAACATGTGTCAAAATCATGGTCAATTTTGCTAAACATCTTTAAAACACTCGTGAGATACTTTAGAAAGTAACCTTAGTTCATTATTGTGGGAAGTGTCCCATATAACCAACATAGACCATGTGAGCTATAACATGGAATCAATGTCTATCCCACACTGAAAAGATAAATCCTTACTTGCCAAGGTAAGAACCATACATTTGAGCTAAAGTGGATCCACTAGCTAATGTCTATCTAAGACAAACCTATGGTGGCACATAGTTATGGGATAAAGAGATTGCTACTAGAAACCCGAGACCTCTACTAACGGGAGAGCTTCCATCTCAATATCCTCTCGGTGCTAAGTATAAATCTCATGGAATAGTCATTAATCATATTCATCTTATTATTCATGGAAATGTACAATTAAGCAACCAATCCAATCTATAGTTCATTTAGAATAGCTCCTAAATCTTGATTCAACTTAGGTGAGAAAACCTTTTAACCCTTATGAATCATTTTTGTGAGAAAACCTTTCACAACAACTACAACATTGATACTTTACTCTCAAAGTATCCTGAAATCACTTACATCAATTTCACCAAAGAACATGCATATCTTCATAAGTTCATCTTCCATAGTTCATAAACTTAATCATGTGTTCATAGCCTAAAATTCATGGATCATGCATGAGTTCATATGAATTCGATTAAAAAACATGTAATTACTTCAATTCATGCATAGTTAGATAGAAAAACAATCAATTTGATCATAATTGGAAATGACCCATGAAGATTGAAGAAAACCTTAACTTGAATTGAGAACATATCTTTACAAAATTGGGAGATTTTTGGAACCCTATGGAGGAAAGGATTCCATAGGTGAATACTAACATACCTTGGAGTTCAAAGCCCAATTGCCATGGTGAATTTAAGGTCTTGGTGCTTGAAACCCTAGATTGCTCTTCCTTGAGTTGAGGGAATTTGAAGGAGATGAACTTGGAGGGAATTTAGGCGTATATGGGAATGATTTAGAATTGGTAGTTTTAGGGCCTAAAATACTTATATAGGCCTTAGGATTTGGACCAAAACGACCTAGTTTAGACATTAATCAATTAGGGAAAAAACTCAAAAGTCCACCCTTCTACAGTTTGGACCTACAGTTCGTAGGTCTTTCTACGGATCGTCCTGGTCAATCGTAGAAATGATCAGAGACCCTAAACTTTGACCAACCTTTGACGGACACAGTCTACGGCTTGTATGTCCATCTACGAACCATATAAACCAACATTTGGCCTTAAAATTTCACTAAGTCTGGGAGCTACCTGCTAGACCTATCTATGACTCGTAGATCAGTTGACGGATCGTACTGGTAAACCGTAAAGGAAGTACTGGGGACTTGATTTTAGAAATTTATTTCCCCCCTTTCTATGGATGCCATCTATGACCCGTAAAAGCTTCTACGGTTCGTAGATGGGACCTGTAAACACAACCTGCAGCCCAAAAATCCCCTTTTTTTTTCCAATTCAGAGGTGTTACACTAAGCAAAACCAATATATCCATTAATAAAACTTAGTTTAATATGGGCAGATTTATTGATAGTTTCAAAAGAGAGAGGACAGCAAGCACAGATGTAAAGTAAAAAGGCCAAAAATAAATGAAAATTGTGAAAAATTTGGTTAATGAACTATATTTGTATGACCTCCTTTCTCTTATTTTCTTCTTCCCCATTATCTTTTTAATCAAGAAAATCCTTTTATGCATCAACAGGCTGTTACAGTACATGTCTACAAATATTTGAATGCTTTCTTCAAATGTCAGCTTTAATAGCCTAGTAGGTAGACCAAACCACTTGTGAAATTTATATTAGGTTTAACGTCTAACGACCTAGTAACCATAATCATATATCTATCAATTTGGTGCTACAAATTAATAGACATGTAGCTCATGTACACTTCTTTGAACTTGAAGTCTCCTTTAAAGAAATGCACCAACCAACAACAACAACACATCCAGTATAGTCCTACAAAGTGGGATCTGGGGAAGGTAGAGTGTGCCCACACCTTACTCCTATCTCAGAGGCAGATAAGTTGTTTCCATTAGAAGAAAAAACAATCTAGAGCAGTACAGTAAAGAGAGTAAATGAAGTGAAAGCATCACACAACATACTGAACAGTAACCACAATTAAATAATATAATAACCGAAATACAAGAAACATCAGATAGTAACAGAAATCGAAGGACAGAGAACTATGAGCAATACTACAATTACTAGCATGAGCGGATAGCAAGACAATATACTACTACCTACTAACCTCCTATCCTTATATGTGTCCTCCACAACCTCTTATATAAGGTCATGTCTTCGGTAACTTGAAACTACGTCATGTCCTGTCTACTCACCTCTCCCCAATACTTCTTTCTCCTACCTCTAACTCTCCTGAAATTATCCATAGCTAACCTCTCGCACCTCAATACTAGGGCAAGTTTACATCTCCTCTCCACACGCCCAAACCATCTTAGCCTTACTTCACCCCTTGTTTCGGATATCCTCATTTCTAACCATATCTCTCTGAAACGACCCCAAAAATGTCCGAAAATGTGCTTCGGAAACACCTATAATTGTAATTTCCATATATCTCAAAATACGTGCATGATTTCGGAAATTCGACTTCATATTCTTATTCAGGGGGTCAAATTGAGTGGGAAATGAGTCTAACCCGAATTTTAGAACAACCGTATCAAAATTCGAAAATCGCAAAAAAATGCGATTTTGAGGGTCAACTTTAAAGGGGCATATCTCTTAGCACACAAGGAACTGGAAGG
>NW_006239045.1:501624-501891 GCF_000226075.1 Solanum tuberosum
GCTATGAGGCTTGTTTGGGGTTCCTTCGGGTTCCCCATTCGCCGGTCACGTCTAGGCCCTAGGCTTGGGTCGTGACACTCTCCTAGTATCCCACACATCCATCACAAACTTTCATTTTTTGAACATGAGAGATTTTGATTGGCTAACACTCTGTCCCAGTGCCTCATAAAACATGGTTGGTGTAACACCCCGCAACTAGAAAGAGCTAGAATTAGAAAGAGTCATTTTTAGAAAGAATGAAAATCTGGAAATTTGACAAAATTAAGT
>NW_006239045.1:502020-519125 GCF_000226075.1 Solanum tuberosum
AGTTTGTATGAGGGAGATATGTCCATTTGAAGTTGGGCTGTCTAGATAAGGAAAGTCAAAACCGAATTTTTGAAGGGTATTATGGTCTTTTCACCACCCAATTAATTAATTTCGTTTTTGATAATTAATTTGGGGTCTAATATGATTGGATTCAGCTTACGCTTTTGAAAAACAAGTTAGGGTTTTGAGAGAAGAGAAAAGAAGAGGAGAAAAGAGGAGAAGAAGCAAGGAATCACCAAGTTCTTGAAGAATTGCATGTGAATTTCGTCAAGGGGTGATCCCTACGAGGTATGTGATATGAAATAGCATCGGGTTAGTTCACCCACACACCAATCATGATTTATTTCAGCGAATTTATATTCTTGAAGGATTAGAAATTGAGTTCTTGATGGGTTTTGTTAAAGTTCTATTGAGTTCTTGATTTGTTGAAATTGTTGAGGAGTTGTTGATTCAATTTCATGAAATTAGGTGTCATTTTGAGTAGATTCTTGCATATTTTGGTTATGTAGTCGAATCTAAGTGTTTGGGGAAAGAACCAATCGAAACTAGAGGTTTTAGAGTTGAAAAACGACCAAGAAAAATTGGGGATTTCTGGGCAGGGGACTGAGGCGCCGCGCCAGCCAGAGTATCCCAAAAGTTGTTCTGAAGTTTGGGCCCGGGGCACTGCGCCCCCCAACTTCAGTTCTGAAGTTTTCCCTTTGGCGCCCCGTGCCACTTAGAGCGCTAGGGACGCCAGGTCTTCTACTACTTTCCACTTCTTTCCGTACTAGTTCCCTTGAAATGTACCTATGTGTCCTAGTTGATTTCTACACTCTAAGGTACGTCTAAACAACATGAAATCATCCATAAAATGACATCATGAATCTTGAATCCATAATTCAATTCAAGGAAAGTTAAAAGTCAAGTCAAGAGAAGTTCATAGAGTTTACCAAAAGTCTTTTACAAATGTTTTAACTTTGTTTTAAGACTTGAGTTTTGAGTTGAGTAAAGAATAAAGATTGAAGTTCATTTCTTCAAAGAGTATATGGGGACTATGTATTCCCAAATAGTTTAAAATGTTTTCACATTTAAATAAGAAAGGAAATTGAGATTTCCAAAGAACCTTTGAGCTAATTTTTAGAAAAGAGTAAATGCTTTCACAATTAAGCAAGAGAGGAAACTTTGATTTCCAAGATAGCCTTTGAGCTAAGTTTTGAGCAATTATCTCAAACCACAGAAAAAGTATGTTTTTAAACAAAAGAGCTAGTATTATATTTTGGGTGTAGTATTGTCACACCCCGAGCCTACACCCTGGGAGGGACCGACACCCGGAGACCATTGCTGGCCCCAAGCAAACCCTTGGCCTGGCTTTCTTAACTCAGCAGAAACCTAACTCAACAGAATAACTCAATGCAATGCAAGGTTATAAAACAACTTAACTGATGCAACACATGCCAAAAGGCAACTCGTGTCTCAAAATAGAATATTTACATATATACATAGATGAGAGACTCAATACTAATTGACTGACTGTCTATGAAGCCTCTAAAATACCGAGATGGATGTTGGGACAGACCCCGCAATATCCTAACAAAACAAAACTGAGAACACAAAATAACAGAGTCCTCCGGAAAGCAAGGAGGCTCACCACTGACTCTGGAGTGCTCAGCTGGATCAATGGTGTGCTGGATGCTGATCTTGTGTACCTGAGTCTGTATCGTCATAAGATGCAGGACAACTGGCATCAGTACATTGAATGTACGAGTATGCGAGCTGGAAAACTAAACAACAACTTAAGCTTGAAAGGAATACAAAGGAACTCTTACATTGGCTCTGCTCGACTCATGAATAACCGAACTCAATATAAAGCAATAAGACACATGCAATATATAAAGCTTGTAAAACAGTGTAAACAACTTAGTTCGTTAAAGATAAAGCAACAACAAACTCAACTTTACTTATAAAAAAGTAATATAACTTTATTGGGAGATTCTTTAACCGACAACCACCACTATGAGCCCTAGTGATGATACAACGTTTTACCTCACGTTGCCCAAGGACTATCTTATACCTTGCCGTGGTATAAGACCTTACTTAACTTAGTGGATCCACTAGCTTAATCTTACGTGATCATCTAAAAATAATGACCCGTTAATTCCCATGTTTGGCTACATGGTTCTTATGGAGAGTTGAGTAAATATGAACTCGCGTCCCCAATTCGGTGCTCAATACTACTCCCAAAATACTTTAGCTCATACGTGTTTTAAACACATTTTTCTTTAGTTTGTAGATAATTGCTCAAAATCTAGCCCAAAGGCTCACTTGGAATCGATGTTCCTTTTCTTGAAAACTAGCCCAAAGGCTCTTTTGGAATCATAGTTCCTTTCTTACTCAAATGTAAAAACATTTAGAAACTTCTTTGGGAATACATAGTTCCCTAATAACTTTTGAAAAATTGAACTCAACTCCATACTCTTGGCTTAACTTGAACTTGAGCCTTAAAACGAAGTTAAAATGTCTAATAAAGACTCTTGAAAAAACTTTAAAGACTTGCTTCTTAACTTCTAGATTTGACTCTTAACTTCAACTTGACTTTGATCCTAAACTTTCTTGAATTGAATTATGGATTCAAGGATTCATGATTTGTGTTTGGAAAGACCTTATGATATTTGGGAATACATAGTTCCCTAATAACTTTTGAAAAATTGAACTCAACTCCATACTCTTGGCTTAACTTGAACTTGAGCCTTAAAACGAAGTTAAAATGTCTAATAAAGACTCTTGAAAAACTTTAAAGACTTGCTTCTTAACTTCTAGATTTGACTCTTAACTTCAACTTGACTTTGATCCTAAACTTTCTTGAATTGAATTATGGATTCAAGGATTCATGATTTTGTGTTTGGAAAAGACCTTATGATATTTAGGAATGATTTAGGACAGCTAAACTTAAGAAAAATTACGAAATTAAATTTTCGAAACAGTGGAGTCTGCGTCCTGTCCGCGATGCGGAGTAGAAACTTAAGAAAAATTACGAAATTTACTTTTTGAAATAGTGAAGTCCGCGTCCTGTCCGTGACGCGGAGAAGATTTGTTCATAGAGGGAACAAGTCCGCGACGCAGACTTGTTTCATGCAAGCTTCCCGACTTTTCTACTTCACGCTACCAACTCTAAACCCTCTTAACTTCAAAGGTTCCAGCCTCAAACACTTAAAATCATAAATCCCCTTAAGATACAATAGATTCAACTCGAAAACACAACCTAAAACATGTCTCAAATCCACAAGAAACTTCAACAACACAACCAACAACTTCAAAAAACACAACCAATCTTTTCTCGGAATTAAAACGAGTTTGGCATGTGGGGGAAGGGACCAACCCAACACTATGATCTCACATACCTTAATAGGGATCACCCCCGACGATATCCACGATTAAATCCTTGCTTGCTCTTCTCTTTCTCCTCTTCTTCTCCTCTTTACTCACAAACCCTTACTCTCACTCATTTAAAAAAAGGAAAAACTGATTTAAAATCAGTCTAACACCTTAATATGACCAAAATAAATGGCTAGGGAAAATACCAAAATACCCTTACAAAATCGGGTTAACTGCCCTGCCAACATCCCAACTTCCCAACTTCCAAAGAGCATAACTCACTCATACGAACTCAGAATCGAGTAAACTCGGCGGCGTTGGAAAGATCATTCCAAGGGCTTTTCAAACATAACTGGAACTACACCTAACTCACCCTGAGATAGGAGTTATGACTGTTCAAAGTTGACCAAAAACTCACTTTTTCCCATACTTAACCCAATTTTCCAGATTTTTAAATCTTTCCAAAAATGACTATTTCTGATTTTTTTTAAGCTTCTTCCTAGTTATCAACTTGAAAGATGTCACAAGTATTGAGCACCGATGTGGGGGACAGTTCAGACAACTCTCAGCCCCCATAAACCATGTAGCCAATTGGATGAAAAGGGTCATACTTTTTAGATGATTCCTTAGTGCTTTTTAGCATAGACTAGTGGATCCACTTGGTAGTCAGGTTCTATGCCATCGGCAAGGTATATGACGGCCTTGGCAGCGTGAGGCAAAACACTGTATCATCACAATAGCTCTTAAGTGATGGTTGTCGGTTAGAGAAACTCCCACAACAATATTATTTTGTATATTTATATATATTTCAGAGTTACTTTGTATCCTTGCATACAAAGTTACTATTGTATTTCTAAATACGCAGAGTTATTATCCATGTTTTAAAAAGCTTTTCTTTATATTGCACTTGTTTATACTGCTTTATATTGAAATGAGTTGAGTTGAGAGCAGGTTTGTTCTTCAGTTCCTTTCAAGCTTATGTCTTGTTTTAGAATTCCTCTCGCATGCTCGTACATTCAATGTACTGATGCCATTTGGCCTGTATCTTTTAGTGATGCAGATACAGGTAACCAGGATCAACATCCAGCGCATCGTTGATTCTAGTTGAGCTTCAGAGTTGTTGGTGAGCCTCATTGCTTCCGGATGATCCCTTTTATCGCTTTCAGTATGTTTAGTTCATTAGGATGTCGTGGGTCTTGGTCTGACATCCATCTGAGTTGTTTAGAGGCTTCATAGATAGTTATTGATGTTACTTCTTGAGTCTTTCTATTTCCTGTTTTGATGGTTGAGACTTGAGTTGCCACTTTGGCCAGTGAATGTTATTTTAGTACATTCTAAGTTTATTTTTTAGAAGTTCCGTTTACTTTTTAAAGTATTTATATTATGAGTAAGTCTTCCACTTAGTAAGTAAGCCATACTAAAGGTTTTCTTGGTGCCAGCAATAGTTCTCGAGTGCCAGTCCCGCCCAGGGTGTAGGCTCGGGGCGTGACAAACTTGGTATCAGAGCACAGAGTTCAAGAGTCCTAGGGAGTCTATGAAGCCGTGTCTGTTGAGTCTTAGTTATCGGTATGAAGCGCACCACATCTATAATTAGGGGGCTACAACATTTTAGGAACTATCTTACTTCTTTCATACTCATTTCATGCGATAAAGTGTATCTCTATAAAAGTATCTTTCTAACTCGTGCTTACGCGTGTCTTTTGGATCATTCCTCCACGAAGAGCTGTCAGTGGTCGTCCGGCTAGAAGGAATGTTGAACCACAAGAACAAGGGGTACCTAATGCACCAGAAGTGCAACCCCAAGGAGAGGTCACCAATGCTGAGTTCCGTGAGGCCATCTGAATGTTGAGTCAAGTTGTGAACAACTAAGCTGGGCAAAGATAAGAGAGTTCCTCACTCTTAAGCAGGATTCTTTGAGTGTTCATGAGTACAATCTGAAGTTCACACAACTTTCCCGCTATGCTTCGGAGATGGTTGCTGACATGAGGAGCAGAATGAGTTTATTCGTTGATGGGTTGTCTCGCCTGTCAAGCAAGGTAGGCAAGGCAGCAATACTGATAGGGGATTGGATATAACAAGGCTAATGATCCATGTGCAGCAAGTTAAGGAGGACAAGCTGGGGGATAGAGAAGAGTTTAAGAATAAGAGGGATAAGACATCAGGGAATGAGTCCGAGCAGCAAAAGAGTAATGCGAACCGGTCTTTCTTCCAACAGAAACAAAAGGGACCTGCTCCATCATCTGCTAGTGCACTTGCACCAAAGAACAAATGTGAGTACAATAGTCAAAATTTCAGAGCTAAACCTGTCTATTCTCAAGGTAGTATGGCACAAGGGAGTAGTAATCCTCCTGCATGTGCTAAGTGTGGAAGGAACCACTCAGGGATGTGTCGTGATAGCTCCACTGGTTGCTTTAAATGTGGCTAGAACGGTTATTTTATGCTAGAATGCCCAAAGAACAAGCAGGGCAATGGTAATGGGGGCAATATAGCCCAATCTTTTTCAGTTGTTCCACCAGACAAAGTTACATCTAGAGGAGCTACTTCAAGGGCAGGCGGAGGAGGGAAACCGTCTGTATGCTATCACTAGTCGGCAAGAGCAAGAGGATTCTCTAGATGTTGTCATTGGTATGATCCAAGTCTTTAACTTTGATGTTTATGCTTTGCTAGATCCAGGAGCGAGTTTATCCTTTATAACTCCTTATATTGCGATGAATTTTAATATTCTTCCTGAGAAACTTAATGAGCCATTCTGTGTTTCTACATATGTTGGTGAGTCTATTCTAGCAGAGAGTCTATCGTGATTGTACCATTTCTGTCAATCACAAGATCACCATGACTGATTTAGTTGAGTTAGACATGGTAGATTTTGATGTCATTCTTGGTATGGACTGGCTTAATGCCTGTTATGCCTTAGTTGATTGTAGAACTCGAGTTGTCAAGTTCCAGTTTCCAAATGAGCTAGTCTTAGAGTGGAAGAGTAGTTCATCAGTGCCTAAGGGTTGTTTTATTTCTTACCTTAAGGCAAGGAAGTTAGTTTCTAAGGTATGTGTCTATCACTTAGTCCGAGTTAATGACTTTAGTGTTGAGATACCTCTTATTCAGTTAGTTCCAGTAGTAAAAGAGTTTCCAGAAGTCTTTCCAGATGATCTTCCCGGAGTCCCTCTTGAGAGAGAAATAAACTTCGGTATAGATATTCTTCCCGATACTCATCCTATATCTATTCCGTCATATAGCATGGCACTAGTAGAGTTAAAATAGTAGTTGAAAGAACTCCTAGAGAAAGGTTTTATTCGACCAAGTGTCTCACCTTGGGGCGCTCTGGTCTTAGTTGTGAGGAAGATGGATGGTTCTCTTAGAATGTGTATAAATTACCATCAGTTGAACAGGGTTACTATCAAGAATAAGTATCCTCTTTTGAGAATTGGTGATATCTCCGATCAACTTAAGGGTGCCACTTGTTTCTCTAAGATAGACCTCAGATCTGGCTACCATCAGTTAAGAGTAAAGGGATGTGATATTCCAAAGATATCTTTCAGGACCCGTTATGGTCATTATGAGTTTTTGGTCACGTCGTTCGGTTTAACTAATGCACCTGCAACGTTTATGGACCTTATGAATAGAGTATTCAAGCCTTATTTAGATATGTTTGTTATCATGTATATTGATGACATACTAATCTATTCGAGGAATGAGGAAGATAATGCTAGCCATCTCAAAATAGTTCTCCAAATTCTAAAAGATAGAGAGTTGTATGCCAATGTTCATTGATGACATACTAATCTATTCAAGGAATGAAGAAGATCATGCTAGCCATCTCAGAATAGTTCTTCAGACTTTGAAAGATAAGGAGTTATATGCTAAGTTCTCTAAGTGTGAGTTTTGGCTTGAGTTTGTGGCATTCTTAGGTCACATTGTTTCTGGTGAGGGAATTAAAATTGACACTCAGAAAATAGAGACAGTACAAAATTGGCCTAGACCTACATCTCCAACAGACATTAGGAGTTTCTTGGGGTTGGTTGGGTATTATACAAGGTTCGTAGAGGGGTTCTCATCTATTTCGTCCCCTTTGACCAAGTTGACTCAGAAAACAGTGAAGTTTGAATGGTTTGAAGCTTGTGAGAAAAACTTTCAGGAATTGAAAAAGAGGTTGACTACTGCCCAGTAATGACCTTACGAGAAAGTACACAAGGCTTTGTTGTATATTGTGATGCGTCTAGAGTTGGTTTGGGTTGAGTGTTAATGCAGAATGACAAAGTTATAGCTTATGCCTCCAGACAATTGAAAGTTCATGAGAAGAATTACCTAACCCATGACTTAGAGTTGGCTGCCGTAGTATTTGCTTTGAAAATATGGCGTCATTATTTGTATGGTGTTCATGTGGATGTGTTCACCGATCACAAGAGTCTTCAGTATGTGTTTAGTTTGAAAGATCTTAATCTCAGACATAGGAGGTGGTTAGAATTACTCAAGGATTATGACCTGAGTATTCTTTATCACCCAGGTAAGGCTAATGTTGGTGCTGATGCCTTGAGCAGGTTGTCTACGGGTAGTACCACCCATTTTGAGGAAGATAAGAAAGGGCTAGCAAAAGATATGCATAGACTTGCACGATTAGTAGTTCGACTAATGGATTCCACAGAAGGAGGAGTGGTGGTGATGAATGGGGCTGAATCATCATCATTAGTGTCAGAAGTAAAAGAAAAACAAGACCAAGATACTATTTTGCTTGAATTGAAGGCAAATGTTCATAAGCAAAAAGTAATGGCTTTTGAACAAGGGAGAGATTGTGTATTGAGGTATTAAGGTAGATTGTGTGTACCAAGGGTGGATGAACTCCAAGAAATGATCATGGAGTATTCTATCCATACGGGTTCTACAAAGATGTATCGTGATTTGAGAGAGGTATATTGTTGGGATAGTAGGAAGAAAAGTACTACTGAGTTCGTTGCTAAATGCCCGAATTGTCAACAAGTTAAAGTAGAGCACTAAAGGCCCGGTGGTATGGCTCAAAATATAGAACTTCCGGAATGGAAGTGGGAGATGATCAATATGGATTTTCATCACAGGTTTACCAAGGTTTCGCAGGCAGCATGTATCTAGTTGGGTGTTTGAGCTAGATGTTAGATGTTACACCCTTTAGCCTTCTAAGAGTAGTCTCATTCGAGGAGGAATGTTCCCAAGGGGGAGATATTATAACACCCGCAACTAGAAAGAGCTAGAATTTGAAAGAGTCATTTTTGGAAAGAATGAAAATCTGGAAATTTGACAAAATTAAGTTAAGTATGAGTTTTGGCTCAACTTTAAATGACCATAACTCCTAGCTCACTATGATTTAGGTGTGCTACAAGATACCGTAGGAGATATCTTTGAATAATATTTCGAACGCCACTGAGTTTGCTCAGTTTCGAGTTAGTATGAGTGAGATATTCCCATTTGAAGTTGGGATGTCTAGATAAGGAAAGTCAAAACTGGATTTTTGAAGGGCATTATAGTCTTTTCACCATCCAAATAATTAATTTCATTTTTGGTAATTAAGTTGGGGTCTAAAATGATTGGATTCAGTTTACGCTTTTGAAAAACAAGTTAGGGTTATGAGAGAAGAGAAAAAGAAGAGGAGAAAAGAGGAGAAGAAGCAAGGAATCACCAAGTTCTTGAAGAATTGCTTGTGGATTTCGTCAAGGGGTGATCCTTACGAGGTATGTGAGATCAACATAGAGTTGGGTTATTTCACCCACGCGCCAATCATGATGTATTTCAGCGAATTTGTGTTCTTGAAGGATTAGAAATTGAGTTCTTGATGGGTTTTGTTAAAGTTCTATTGAGTTCTTGATTCGTTGAAATTATTGAGGAGTTGTTGATTCAAATTCATGAAATTAGGTGTCGTTTTGAGTTAATTCTTGCATATTTTGGTTATGTAGTCGAATCTAAGAATTTGGGGAAAGAACCAATCGAAACTAGAGGTATTAGAGTTGAAAAATGACCAAGAAAAATTGGGGATTTCTCGCCAGCCTGAACGCCCCAGAAGTTGTTCTAAAGTTTGGGCCCTGGGGCGCCGCGCCAGCCAGCGCGCCCTAACTTCAGTTCTGAAGTTTGCCCTCTGGTACCCCGTTCCACTCAGAGCGTCAGGGACGCCATGTCTTCTACTTCTTCCCACTTCTTTCCGTACTAGTTCCCTTCAAACGTACCTATGTTTCCTAGTTGATTTCTATACTCTAAGGTATGTCTAAAGAACATGAAATCATCCATAACATGAGATCATGAACCTTGAATCCATAATCAATTCAAGAAAAGTTAAGAGTCAAGTCAAGAGAAGTTAAGAATCAAGTCAAGAGAAGTTCATAGAGTTTTCCAAAAGTCTTTTACAAATGTTTTAATTTTGTTTTAAGACTTGAGTTTTGAGTTGAGTAAAGAGTAAAGAGTAAAGATTGAAGTTCATTTCTTCAAAGAGTATATGGGGACTATGTATTCCCAAAGATTTTAAAATGTTTTCACATTTAAATAAGAAAGGAAACTGAGATTTCCAAAGAGCCTTTGAGCTAGTTTTTAGAAAAGAGTAAATGCTTTCACAATTAAGCAAGAGAGGAAACTTTCATTTCCAAGATAGCCTTTGAGCTAAGTTTTGAGCAATTATCTCAAACCACAGAAAGAAGTATATTTTTAAACATAAGAGCTAGTATTATATTTTGGGAGTAGTATTGAGCACCGATATAGGGGAGAGTTCAGACAACTCACTGCCCCCATAAACCATGTAGCCATTATGGGATGAAAATGGTCAAACTTTTTATATGATTACTTAGTGCTTTTTTGCATAGACTAGTGGATCCACTTGGTAGTCAGGTTCTATGCCCTCAGCAGGGTATAGGATGGCCATGGCAGCGTGAGGCAAAATGATGTATCATCACAATAACTCTTAAGTGATGGTTGTCGGTTAGAGAAACTCCCACATCAGTATTGTTTTGTATTTTTATATACATTTCAGAGTTACATTGTACCCTTGCATACATACAGAGCTACTACTGTACTTCTAAATACACATAGTTGTTATCCATATTTTAAAAATCTTTTCTTTATATTGCACTTGTTTATACTGCTTTATATTGAAATGAGTTCAGTTCAGTTCAGTTCAGACCATGTTTGTTCCTCAGTTCCTTTCAAGCTTATGTCTTGTTTCAGAATTCCCCTCGCATGCTTGTAAATCAATGTACTGATGCCATTTGACCTGCATCTTTTAATGATGCAGATACAGGTAGCCAGGATCAACATCCAGCTCACCGTTGATTCTAGTTGAGCTTCAGAGTTGTTGGTGAGCCTCCTTGCTTCCGGAGGATCCCTTTTATCGCTTTCACTATGTTTAGTTCATTAGGATGTCGTGGGTCTTGTTTCGACATCCATCTGAGTTTTATAGAGGCTTCATATACAATTAGTGATGTTACTTCTTGAGTCTTTCTATTTCTTGTTTTGATGGTTGAGACTTGAGTTGCCACTTTGGCCAGTGAATGTAATTTTAGTACATTCTAAGTTTATTATTGAGCAGTTCAGTTTACTTTTTAAAGTTATTATATCATGAGTAAGTCTTCTGCTAAGTAAGTAAGCCAGGCCAAGGGTTCGCTTGGAGCCAACAATGGTTCTCGAGTGCCAGTCCCACCTAGTGTGTAGGCTCGGGGCGTGACAGTTGGTCTAACCACCACTCTGTGGAAGCTGTCTTTTAACTTTTGGTGGTTCTTTCTTGTAACACAAGACTCCAAATGCAAGCCACCATTTCATTTACCCTGCACCAATATGATGAGTGACATCCTCGCCAATCTTTTCATTTCCTTGGATAACAAAACCAAGATACTTGAAACTTCCTTTCTTATGAATGACTTGTGTATCAAGCCTCACTTCTATGTTAACCTCATGTGTTATGTCGTTGAACTTGCACTCAAAGAAATGCACCCACCACATAAGGTAAATTGAAAATATTAGTGTATAAATCAGTATAATTACCTCCTTCAAGATAGTAAATTACTTGTGTCCACATCATAGTGACATTTCAAGTCTTCTTACAAAATTTTCATCCATAAGCTCCTTCTAACCTTCTTCACTTCATAAAGAAAGCCTTCATGATCGTTCATAGAAATCCTTAAGCCAAAAGAAGAGTCCACTTCTTACTTCCTCAAAATATTAATGAAGCCAAGAAAATATTTATGATTTACACTTGGTAGAGGGCTAATCATAAGGTTATTTTTTTTAAGGGAAAAGGGTAAAAATTGCCCTTAAACTATTTGAAAGGAACAAAAATGTCCTTCGTTTATAGTTTGGCAAAAAAATGCCCTTACCGTCAATACATTGGTTCAAAAATGCCCTTAAACTATGCGAAAGGAACAAAAATGTCATCCGCTTGTAGTTTGGTCCAAAAATGCCCTCCGTTTTCCCTTTTCATTTTAACACATTCTTTTTCTAATAATGTTTTTTTAAATTAGCAAATGTTTATCTTACTTCAATTCAAAAGAAATGAAAATATTTCTTATTTTATTATCATTATTTTTTATCGTTATATAAATATAAATGGCATAATACATATATTGGACCTTAAACTTGGCTTCAAATTTTAACTTTGACCTCTAACTTTCATAGTGCACAAACAAGCACTTTAACTATCCAATCTTTTAATAAATAAACACACGATTTTTGGAGCCAAGAGCGTGAAATGCAAACGCTGCCACGTGTATTAGCGAGCCACTCAATGGCTGCCAACTAATTAAACACTTTACACGTCCATTTTAGAACTAAAAAAAAAATAAAAAATTAATTAAGGGTAAAGTTGTCATTTCAGCATTTTTTTCACTGTTGTGTGCCTCAAAAATTACTTCTCACTCGCGCAAAATGCGTGCACATCACGCGTTTTGCCAGGTAAGACACACATGTTTATTTATTAAAAGGTTGGATAGTTAAAGTGTCTATTTGTGCACTTTGAAAGTTGGAGGTCAAAGTTAAAATTTGAAGCCAAGTTTAAGGTCCAATATATGTATTATGCCTATTAATAAATACATAGTTGTTGTATTCAAACTTACATGCATTTAGAACATTCTTCTAATCTTTAAGTTAGAAGATGTAAATATGTCGAGAATATGCCGTCCTTCTAGAGCCAACAATGAATCAAGATCAATTGGAATGCTCAATAACATACTTGAGACAGAGGGATAGGAGAATTCGTGGAAAAGACTAACCGGCTATTGACAGAGATGGATCCAAGTGTCGAAGAAGACTGATACATTATGTAATAGCGCCATAGCGGAAGAAACATGGAGAAACAATAACAGAGTAAGTAGATCGTAGACAAAGCCAAAACTTCATAAACCATAATGACCATTCTTAAAGAGACCTCGAGAAGCAAGGCCCCAGGTTTTGAGGGAGGATGGTAACAGCTTGACATGTAAAGGCTACAAATGTGAAACTTAAAAAAGTTGTATGACAGACTAGTAATGACAGTAAATTTCTGAACAACTTTTCGACTAACATATCAATCAGTATATCTCAATTACTAAAACAACAACCAGAACCCCTTAATTCTACAGTAGTTGGGGCCGGCACGGCTATATTAGAATTTCAAATATACAAAATAAGAACCTGATGTCAAAATGTTAAAACTGAAAACAGGATAACAAACTGTGAAAACACTCCTCTCTTGATGCAACTAAGTTGCCGAGGTGCAGTCTATACATTACTGTACTCTCTATGTTGTCAATTTACAAAGGAATCAATATCTCAGCAACCACACAATAAATCTAAAATTACTGTTACACTATTCAAACGTCACAGAAAACCACTAACTTCAACAAATGACAGCATCTTGATTATGCAAGAGTCGAGGCTTTTCCTTATGACTGTTGGCACTTGGAACTTTTAATAGATCGATTAGAGCAAGAAGTGTATCATTGCCTGTTGAAAATTGTAAGCATGTTATTGACATTTTCACATGTAATGCGACTGAAAGCGAGTAGTTATAGACAGAAGAAAGGGCGGAACTTAGATGAAATGTACCTCAGAAAGAGGAAGTAAGGATGGTTCGTCACTTGAAGGGAGTTTGTCGGTTTTCAAACTTTGGATTTCAGAGTGCATCAAATTTAGTTGCTCCTTTATTTCATGTAACAACTTCAGTTCTTCTTGAGCCATTTCTTGTCTTGTAGCTTCTCTTCCAACTTCACCTATCTCAGATGTTCGATTATGCAAATGAAGCTCATTAGTGCCAGAAATGCTGATTGTAGGCCGAGATATTGCCAAATGGCAGGCTATAGAAGCAGCTTCACTTGCTCTCCGTAGCTTCTTCTCTCGCTGTGCAGATACAAAGTACTTCTTTAGCAATTCAGCTTCATCTTTGACCGATGATTTTACAGCCACTTGTTGGGCAGAATCTGGTCTCTCGAGCCTTTCATCATTATGCAAAACCATCTTGCGATCATGTTTAGGAGGCAATCCAATATCAACAGTATCCTTTTCTGCTCGAGGCACTTCGAAGACATCAAGAACATTTGGAGAACAACCGGAATCAGAAGGCGTGCCAGTTTCTGATTTGCTCACATGGAGCTTAGGCTGGTACATTTCATTTTCCGATTTGCTTATCTTAATGCTTCTTTGAGAAAGTGGTGAAGGAGACCTTGTTTCACTCCTCAAGTTCACGTAACTAACTCCTGTAATCTCTTTCACTCGATCATCCAATTTCCTAATTTGCTGCCAACACGAATTGATACTTTCAGTCCTAGAAATATCAGTCTTCTTCTCTGTATCCGACTGCTGCTCATTCATCTCTTGCCCTGTGTATTCCTCCACTGTTTTCGAATTTGAATCTCTTTCGAAACTTGAATCACCTATTTCCATAGCACCCTTCTTTGGAAATTTAAGAGGAAAATGAGGGGCGGAGTTACGCCTTCCAAGGGCTTGGAGATTCATTTCTCCTGCTAAAGTCTCATTTCTTTGCAGCAAATTATCAGGATATTTAAATTCACCGACCCCGGGATCTACACACCCGGTGCTCAACAGCTTATACCTATAAGCTTGCACCTGATACTCCAATGCAGCTATCTCCATCTCCTTTTGATTAAAAAGATCCTCAAAAATGTCTAATGATTCCTCGGCATGACACATTTTCTCCTCAGCCAATCTCTTGTACTGCTCGGCTTCCATTTTTACAGCAGCTTTTTCTCCTTGGAGACGCATGATCATAGATAGTGCTTCACTAGCAGCACTGGAAGAGGCTTCTCTTTCCTCATCCAACTCATTGTAAAGCTTCTGTAGAAGCTGTTGTTGTGCACATAGTGTTTCTTTCAAAGAAGCAACATCAAGTTGAGACATATAACTTTCAGCCATCTAAACGGAAAAGTAACTACACGTTTTCTGCGATAACAGAAGAATCATTTAGCAGTTGACACATAAATGAAGATTGAAAAGCATTACAACAACAACATATCCAGTGAAATCCCACTTAGTGGGGTCCGAGGAGGGTAGAGTGTATGCAGACCTTACCACTTCCTCGTGGAGGTAGAAAGGTTGTTTCCAAAGACCCTCGACTCAAGTGTATATGATTGAAAAGGATTGACTCTTCTTATTTAGTTTACAAACGACAATTCAAACTTCATCTATGATCACAGTCATAATTCCATTTGTTGTTCATCAAATACAATAACAACAACTATGCCTCAGTCTCAAACAAGTTAGGATCGGCTATAAGAATTGACCATGTTCCCATTATAAATTCATCCCATGCCAACATTTACAATATGAAATTGATAAGAATCAGATCCAAAATTAATTACCAAAAATGTCAAATGTCAAAGTTTTAATTTGAGAAACATGCAATCTCAACATTAAAAGAAATATGAAATATTAATCTTTATATCAAGAAAAAGGCAATTTCAACATTAAGAGAAATATAACAAATGATCACTACATAAACAGAGATGGGGAATTTAGAGTTTACCTAATTTACAGCAGAGAAGAGTAAAATTTGATTTAAAGAATGGATTAAGATTATTTCTGGATATTTGCCCTTTTCTCATCTTGAAAAGATTTTTTTCAGATAAAAAAAAATGTTGGTTTTTGTAACGGTTTGCGGATTTGTTTTTTTCTTTTTACAAAAGGAAAGGTAGTCCTTTTATGGCACCCCATTTCTAGGCGACTCATATCTTGTTTTTATATTCCATTAATTACAAAATTAAATAAATTATTAAAAAGACTTCATTACTTTAAAACAAAAGTTAAGTTAATTAGATCAAGTTATAAATACACCTGAATGTACATTTAAATACATAATTTCACGTATAAGCATGAAACCTACAAGTAGCTTGAGCATGCAGTTTGCAAGTAGTTCAAATAGATACAAACAGGTCAAGTAGACAACTTGCAAGCAGCTTAAGCAGAAAGCTTTCAAGAAGCTTAACCAAACAAACAATTGCAAGCAGCTTAATCAAGCAGACATCTTTAGGTGCTACGATGTGTTGTGCATGATGCATCGTGAACTTCTCTTTTTTCCAACAGTTTTCTTTCTATAAATAGAAGTTAATTAAGTTCATTTGTATATCAGCTCAAAGTTTAATAATATACTAGTTCAAAGTTTAATAATATATCAATCTCTCTCTACTTATCTTAGCGTATTTACTTTATAGTCATGTTCATAACAAGATGGTTCTTTTTTTTTTTAGCTAATCGTCTTGTATTTGAAGCTCACAAATCTGATTAATTTGGATTTGTGACCCACTAAATAAAAAGTGATTTCTATCATGAGTTTATGTCATTGCACTTGCTAACCACTTTTTTAGCTTTGTACACCATCACCACCACCACCAACATATTTAATTTGTATTGGAGAAAATTATCTTATACATGTGGCTGCTTACAACAAACAATATGGTCATCGCACCACACCTACTGAGAACTGAGATTATGAAACTAAACTGTCATGCGATGAACTTGTGATGCAAGGAGAAGAAAGCATCACCACAAGATGAAGCCCGCGATGGGCTTCGCATTGCACCCCCCTTGTCTGATGAAACCAATGCTGACCAAATCAAAGTAGAGTTTAATCGGGATTAAGATTCTGACTCTACTATTATAAATAGGTTATAATTAAGACAACGTTCTTACAGTTACAAATTTTTACTAGAAGTTAGGGATTACCATTAGAATAGAGTTTTCACCATTCTTAGATCGTCTTTATGGTCTGCTTTCGTAAAAGATTATATTGTGGAATGAACAAGATAATATTGCAAGAACTACATGAATCAAAGATTAAGTTTTACTTTCTTTTATATTTATGTTCATTAGTATTTTAAATTACTTTTGCTATTATTTGCATCTAGTTATGAGTAACTAAACTCATAGGTAAGGTTATGGAGCTTAGAGTAGGGATAATTAAGGACAATGGATTCCTAAATTAAAATCTTCTCATGAAGGGGGTGATCATTGTGTATTAAAATTCTTTCGTAAAGATTTTTTTTAATAATTGCAAACATTAAGAACTCACATGTATTCTAATGACTTGCTTGACAAAAGAAGTTAAGAATAGGAAAAAGAATCATTAACAAGGTGAGCCAACACAAAATTTCAATTTTTTTGTTCAATTCAATACCAAAATTTCTTGGTCAGAGTCACCCAACCAATGATCAGGGTGAGCCGACACAAATTTCAGACTAGGATGGTGATATATTAGTTTGACACTGGCTTTGGTGGTCCAATAATGTGTGTGTGTGGGGGGGGGGGGGGGGTTGTTATTTTTCAAA